>NW_020954580.1:29151812-29166783 GCF_900497805.2 Vombatus ursinus | reverse complement strand
TGTATCCACCAGCAAGGAACATTTGAAGACTTAATGCCTCTGGTGCAAGACTAACCTCGAAAGAGTAAGGACATTCAAACATTCAAAGAATAATTAGTTCCAATGTTATATAAACTATCTGAAAAAACAGGGGGGGAAGATACTTGCAAACTTTTTATTATACAACTATGTTCTTGACAACTAAAACAGGGAGAGACAAAACACAGGAAATTATAGATCAATATCCCTAATGAACATTGATATAAAAATATTAAAATATTAGCAAATAGGCTACAGCAACATATTTAAAAAATTAAACAATATGACTAGATTGGATCTATTTCAACAAGACTAACCTCGAAAGAGTAATCCTACAAGGGAAAGTGTTCAATACTCTAATTGAAAACATCAGCTTGCAACATTTAAAAATTATGTTTGAATCCCCAAGGTACACAGTGAAATGTGGCTTAGCTTGATTGATTTAATGAAGGCAGCCATCTTACAAGAGAAAAGTTTGGAATTCTCATAGGGTGTATGAGAGAGGGGCATACAGAGAGGGGCCCAGCAGATAGAGCTCACCTCGTAGCCAAGAAAACCTGGGTTCAGATCTTGTCTCCGAAGCATCCTGGCTGGGTGAGTCAGGACAAGTCACAATCTCTAGGCCAGCGGTGTCAAACTCCAATGGAATTAGGAACCATTAATGTGTATATAAGAATCCCTGCATGCCACATGCTATTGACTAAATTTTAAAAGGTGATATTTTCTATGTTTATTGTATTTTTTTATTTTGCATTATGTATTTGGTCAAACATGATATTATTTATTTTGTTAAATACTTCCCAATCACATGTTAATCTGGGCCCACTACAGAGTTTTGTGGGCTGCATGCCAGTAGTGGGCCTCATGTTTGACACATCTACCTAGGGTCTCAGCACAAATCTCTAAGACTATATGGTTAGAGAAAAGATAGATATGCATTGAGACAGTCCCTTCAACAAGGGCTCTTTGAGCTAATGAAATCACAGGTCCTAGGATGTCATTAAACCCTAGTGGAAGATTAAAAATAATAATAATAATAATAAACTACCAAGAGAAGATATCTTTATGGGAGGTTTCTTAGGCACTACTTCAGAATAATTCCTCAGACATCTGAGGATCCCCACTGTTAACTCTCATGCTATGATGGCTAGAGCAGTCCTTGGTTACCAAGGAAAAGGGAAAAAAATTCAGACTCAAAAATCATTTTAAGAGGTGATAAATAACTTATGGAAAGGGGGAAGAAAAATACTCAGAGCATTTACTTTTTATTGTCAGTTGTTTTATAATTATTAATTATTAATAATAACTGACATTTCTATAGCACTTGAGTTGTTTTTTTTTTTAATAATTACATACATTGTCTCTTGTGGTCCTCCAAATAATCTAAGAAGGTGAATTAGTGCAGGGATTATTATTCTTACTTCACAGATGAGGAAACTGAGAGCCAGAAAAATTAAGAAACTTGACCAAAGACAAACCACCACCAATGGCACCGTTAGCACTTGTACCCAAGTCTTTTGACTTAATTCTGTAATGTCCTTAGTAATTTTGCCTTTCCTATTCCATTATAAGAGGTAATGGACTTGAAGCAACAAAACTATTTCTTCTTCATTTCTTTTTCTTTCTTTTTTTTTTATTTTTTGACTAGGCAATGGGGTTAAGTGGCTTGCCCAGGGTCACACAGCTAGTAAGTGTTATGTGTCTGAGGCCGAATTTGAACTCAGGTCCTCCTGAATCCAGGGCTGGTGCTCTATCCACTACCCATCTAGCTGCCCCTATTCTTCATTTCTTATAAAAAATTAAAAATTAAAAATTATTCCTTTTATCCAGGCATCATCTCTACCAAGTTTCTATTACCAGGTTTTCAGTGCGAGAAGCAAAATTTCATTTTGTCCTCACAGGTTCCATTTCTTTCTGTAAACATCATTGTTTTGCATCCTGTCTGAATACCATTTAGACAGCGTTCCACTTTCCCAAGGCATTATCCGTGTCAAATCAAAGAAGGATTAGATAAAGCGTTGCAATTTTATAAGAATAAGCAATTGGTGAGTGTTATGATGTGGCTAGCAGTAGCCTGATGGGCATAACAAGTCTTCTGTGGCATGTCTAAAGAATGACCTTTCACACCCTCTAACAGTTATTAAGGGTTTTCAGTGGGAAGGTACCATAGAAAGGCTCTGGAATGGGGTCTGGAAAAAGGGGACAGGGAGATAAAGGGGGTCAATAACGTACACTCCCTAACCCCATGACATTTACGGTCTAGGGGTGTGACAACTAGTGAGTCAGGCCTAACGAACATCATTCACATTTATAAACTCCTTTCTGGATGTCAATATATTAAAAAAAAAAAAGCTAAGTAAGCTCCAAGTCACAGCACAGGAGCTAAACTAAAATTAAACTTTTTCAGGTGGCACAGTAGATAGAGCACCAGGCCTGGAGTCAGGAAGACTCATCTTCCTAAGTTCAAATCCAGCCTCAGACACTTACTAGCTGTGCGACTCTGGGCAAGTCACTTAACCCTGTTTGCCTCAGTTTCCTCATCTGTAAAATGAGCTGGAGAAGGAAATGGCAAACCACTCCAGTATCTTTGCCAAGAAAACCCCAAATGGGTCACAAAGAGTCAGACATGACTGAAATGACTGAACAACAAAAACAATACTAAAATTTTCTGTACTAGTTATTTAAAAAAAAAAGAGAGAGAAAAACCCCTGACCCTAATGCTGTGAAAGTTGACTACCAAGCTAGAAAAGCTTCAGGGAAATTGAAAGCAGTCACAGCAACAGACTATGTCTTTTCTTTAAGGATCAACATAGCTAAGTACAAAGAAGGTCATCATAATAAACTTGTCACTAAATGATTATTTGGTCTCAGCAAACCAATGAAACAGTGAAAAATACAAAGTATATTATTTACTGATGGTAACTAAAATAGGATGCATTTCAATTTTAACCAAATTAATAAACACAAAAGGAGAAAAGGGTGGAGAATATTGTATTTGGAGAATAACAAGTTTAAAGGGCAGCTAGGTAGCTTTGGATAGAGTGCTAAGTCTGGAGTTAGAAAGATCTGAGCTCAAATCCAGCCATAGACACTAATTGTGTGACCCTGAATAAGTCCCTTAACATTTACTTGTTAGAGTTTCCTCATCTGTAAAATGGGGATAGCAATAGCACCTACCTCTCAGCTGTCTTGAGTAAAATTTGACAAATAGGTGAACTAAAGCAAATCTCCATGCAAGATAGCATTTATTAACAGGGCCATGCTGCCTGGCCAATAAATGGGTCAATGGATTGCCTCTCTTTATGCCAAAGACCCCGAGCAAAATAGTAGTTTTCTTTATAAAGCTTTTGGTGAGTATAGAACAAAGAACAGGTTAGATGATATCATGGAATTAAGGACAGCATGATTGGTTACAAAGCTGAGACCCAGGGGACAACATTATTGGTTGGAAGTTTAGTAATGGGGGTTGACAACAACCCCCCACCCCCCACTTCTTCTCTCATGAGACTAAGAAGTGCTCATGGTTTGAGTCCACTTTCAAGATAGAATCCCAGGCTTTTGGACAGCAAACTAGACACCCTTGAACGATAGTTTGATGGAGTAGAGATATTAGGCCTGACTGTTCACACACATTTCCCAAGGTCAGTTAAATTTCTTGAGGCAAAAAGAGCTAGATTTTTAAACTTAACCCATTACAGGCCTGCTGAATCTCTGACAAGTTCAGAAGCAAAGAACTATGACTTAAACAATTATAGGACAAAAGACAGAATAAAATCAATTACTTGTAAATAGGATCAATTAATAAATAAATGATGAAGGATCAGTTTTAATCTTCTCATAGGATCATTATGAGGATCAAATAATTGCGAAGTTCTTAGCACAGTACCTGGTACATAGTAGCTGCTATATAAATGTTAGCTATTTTTATCATTATCATTATTATTATTATCATTAAACATAAACCAGATAACGTAGATGGGGCCAGCATGCAGAAGGACGTGAATGCCAAATTAAAGAATCTGAAGTTTAGTTGACAAGAGGTAACCACTGATGGTCCAAGTAAAAAAGCCAAATACTAAAGTATATGAAGGATGGGAAGGAAAGATAGAGAGTAGTTCCTAAGGAAAGATATTTGGGGAGAGGATGACAACGGGAAGAAAGATCCTACATGCACTAAGATATTCAAGCAACATCTTTTGTTGGTAGCAAAGAATTGAAAACAATAAGTAGCTGTCGATCAATTGGGGAATGGTTGAACAAATTGTGGCACACGAATGGAACTACCGCACCATAAGAAAAAGTGAACAAGAATTCAGAAAAGCCTGGAAAGACTTAAATGAACTGATGCAAAGCAAAGTAAGCAGAACCTGGAAAAGTATATACACAATGACAACAATGTAACTGGTATGAACAAAGAAAAAAATTAATATAAATTGTTCAATTGTGATGACCTACGATTGGCCTAGTGAAGCATTCAGAAAACATGTCCCCTTTTCCTTCATTGCAGAGGTAGGGAACTGTGTACTGTCAGATGCAGTTAATTTGTTCTTTGGTTTTACCAAACTGCTTTTGTCCTTTCTTTTTAATTCTTTGTTTAAAAGGATGCAACCCACTTCATGAAGAAGTGGGGAAAATTCATAAACAAATGTGATATGAAACCAAAATTTAGCAATAAGAAATGAGATCTGGGGGATTTCAGGTGATTGAAAGCTCAGATGAGTCAATGGTATGGTGTGACAACCAGAAAAGATGACGACATCTTACTCTGCATTCTTGCATAGACAAAAATTGAAGCTGGAAGAGACTCCAAAAAGAGCAAATATTTAAAGACTGAAACTACCAAAGCTAAGAGAATTGCCTATGTTGTGACATCAAAAAGAAGAATGGGAAGCAGCAAAGGAGAGAACAAAAAGATCAGAGAACAATCATGGGAATGGAGGGAAAAGAGACTTTTAAGGAAGGAATGCTCAGTGCCAAATGCTCTAGGGAATCGAGGAACATAAGGACTAAGAAAAAGTCCCTCATCTGTCAACTAGAAGGCAAGAGATGATCTTTGAAAGGGCAAATTAGTCATGTGGTAGAGCCTGAAGGAAGTCTGGGGCAGTTAGGTGGTGCAGTGGGTAGAGTATCAAGCCTCAAGTGAGGAAGACTCACCTTTCTGAGTTCAAATCCAGCCTCAGACCCTTACTAGCTGTGTGACCCCAAACAAGTCACTTAACCCTGTTTGCCTCAGTTTCCTCATATGTAAAATGAGCTGGAGAAGGAAATGGCAAATCATTCCAGTACCTTTGCCAAGAAAACCTTAAATGGTGTCACAAAGAGTCAGATGCAATTGAAAAACAACTGAACAAAGAGGCTGAAGCCAATACTTCTAGGAATCAATAAGTGGATGACAAGGTAGATCACACTTGGAAGAAATTTTGCAATGAAATGAGCGCTAGAACCCTAATCTGGTAAGTTATCAAGGTCAAAGGAAGGATTTTTTTTTTGCTTTGTTTTTTGGATAGGAGAGACACGAGTATATTTGCAGTCTTTGAGGCAAAGGTCATTGAGATAGGAAATGCAAAAGAGATTAATGGTGCAAGGTCCTAAGGATTTGGAGAGGTTTAACCTGGAAAGGGGATTCATAGTACTTCTTCCTCAGAGATAGAAGGAAATGAGAAAGAAAGCAGACACAGAGAAACTGGCTACAATTTTAGAATTTCAGATTCAGAAGGGAACACTGTGACCATCTAAACCACCAAAAAAAAAGATTCCTGCTACAATCAATCTGACCATGCCCCATCTACCCTTTGCCTCCCTCTCTGTTGAGGAGGAACCCCTTATCTCCCAAGGGTGCCCAACACACTTCAGGAAAGTGTTCATTGTTAGGAAGTTGTGTTTTTTTTTTTCCTTATGTCAAAACTAAACTTGCACCTTTGTACTTTCTACCTATAACTCCTACCTGATGCTGCCTTCTGGGGCCATAGAAACTAAAACTGATCCTTCTTTCAGGTGACAGCCCTGTCAATTCTCACCAAGTTTACTCTTCCCTCAGCTAATATTCATATTCCCCTTAAATGAACCTGATGTAGCATGAACTCAAGGCCCTTTATCATTCCAGTTACACTTGACTTGACAATCTCCAATTTATATTAAACTTTATAAAATGCATAAAATCCACTGGTTATGGTTTTAAGTGTAAATTATTTACCATTCAACATAGATTCTTGTTGAAATACAGGGCTTAGAAATGCACACAATCAACCAATAAATATTAAGTACCTATTGTGTGCCAAGCACTATCCTAGGATGTGAGGACAGATAAAAATATAATGATACGGATATGGACTGGATTCGTTAATTTCAATGGTATAACTCCTTGGGAGAAAACTCCCTCCACTAACACAAATTACAACTACTTTGCAGTTCATATTCAGTCTAGAAAGCTGCCTGGTGTACCAAGAGGTTATGTGTGACTTGCCCAAGGTCATGTAAGCTAGTGTTTGTCAGTGAGTTGGTTATTGTCCTTTGTTCTTGAAGAGGACCAAAATGACATCATTATGTTAGAGTCAAGTTACAATGCATCCGACTGTGGCTAGTCAGACCAATATGAGCTTGGAATGCTCTACCATAGGTTGGGCACAAATAGTCCATGTGAACATTTGGGTGGATTCTCTAAATTTGTGCATCTTGAGTTTCTTTTGAGCTACTTCAATTCTGCCTTGCTCATAGAGTGTAGCACCTTCTCTGATGAGAGAATGCCATGCTGGGTGGTCCTGTGCCAGTGCCTCCCATATTGCAAATCAATTCCAAAGTTCTTAAGAGGCAATACTTGAACACAAGTCTTCCTGCCTCTGAGGCCTCTTCTGTAGCCATGATGCCATGCTGCCTACCTCTAATGTATTTCAATACAGAACGTCCCAAAAATCTTAGGTCAGTTTTAAGCTTTAATAGCTTTTGGAATACTTGTATGTACAAGATGAATACAAAGTCTTTTCTTTTGAGAGGGAGGAGGTACTAGCATTCGGGGATCATAGGGAAATGATCAGGAATGGGCTAATACAGGCATCTGGACTGAATTTTAGAGGAAATTAGAAATTCCAAAAAGATCAGTATGAAGAGGGAGTTCATTTCAGGCATGAGGAAGAACTGATACAAAAGCATGAAGGCCAAAAATGGAGCATTCCATGTAAGGAACAGAAGGAAGGCCACATTGGCTACCGGGGCGGGGGGGGACCTACAGCCTTGAGGCCACATGTGGCCTTCTAGATCCTTAAGTACAGCCTTTTTCATATGAACTGCTTTGCAGCCAACTTCCCCCATATATAAACTGAGTAATGTTGGGAATGAATTTTTGCATTGTCTTTTATGTTTGGTATGGCCCTACTTATTTTTTTAGGGTTAACATCTATGCATACTACTGAGTGACAATTAACTTGACTCTTACTAAGGGAGGTCTTGGTAGATTGGATTGCACCCTTCCCAAGTATAATCAGCTTTAATATTCCATGGGTTGAAGGTGATAGATTCTAAACATTGAAAACAGAAGCAAAAAAAAAATATTAATGAGAATGAGCAGCAATCCCTTCACATTTTCCAGGTCAATTGAAGACCACTGAGGATAAATTGCCTGAAAAGCAGTGCTTCAGTAACTAAAGGCTCTGCAAAATGAAATAAAATAACCAGTTTATGTGCATGGCTATGTAATAAATAATATATTCAATCAATAACTGGAAAATATGTATCAATATTTGTCTAGCCTCAGAAGGAAAAAAAACAAGATTTATTAAGAAATAAAAAGCTTAATTTTCACTGTTTTAAATAACTGCTCAACCTGAAAATTAAAACCCAGTATCTGATTTTCTAATCTGTTGAGCCTTCTCTTTGTGAAATGTTCTACTTTTAATGGTTTTCATTAAAGCTCAGCAATAACTAGATCTTCTAAATATATACACCAAACTGTATAAAATGCTGTGCTTAAAACCCACTGGAAAAAGGTTTAAATCAAAATCATATCACAGACTATTCAGTATGGATTCTATTTTTTCTAAGTGTCTAAGTTATTATTTACCTCACTGCCTCTTATTAAGTTGGGCCCATAGGGAAGTGTATTAACTCTTTCACGATACTTAATTGTCTTAATTGACAAAAACCATAAGTACACCGTTGGATGCTACATATTAGATTTAATTTCTACAGAATAAATACTAGAGTTTCACTAGAACAAAACAAAATGAAATTAAACATAAAGGTGAATCTGTCATACAAAATGAAAGTGTTAGTAAAGAAAAGTAACTCCTGACTCCCTGTATCCCAGAAGATAGGTCAAAATTTCTTACTCTTACTAGAATTTAGAATCCACTCCCAACCTACCTTATGATTCAACAACTCCAGACACATCAAAAACCATGAGTAGATTGCACACTTCATGAATAGTCCCACTTATACACTAAAATGACTCCATCTCCATATTCTTATCCAACAAGTACGATTTGCTCTAGTCCCATGGGATCACAGATATAGAGCTAGCTAGAAACTCAAAGATCACTTAATCAAAAATTTAAATTTTACACTGAGAAACTGAGGCCCATAAAAATTAAGTGACTAGTCCAAGGTCACACATGTAGTAGAATTTGAAATCAGGCAATCAAGCTCAAGAACCAGTTTCTACTGAACTATAATGTTTCTTCAGACACCCTTTCTGTAAAGTCCTTGCTGAACATTATAGCTCAAAGTGATCTCTTGATCCACTACGTTCCTTTGCATCCATATCTCAAATTTGAATTGTCTTGTTTGTCATAAGTTTATAACGTGTTATATCATGTAACTAGGCACCATTGTTTTTCTTCTCTCAATATAGTAGGTACTCAAATATTAATTCATTGTCATTGATTGGCATTAAAGAACCTCATTATTAAATGGATTCACCTAAAGAATCAGCATGGACCCCCAAATTATGCAATACTAAAGGTACCAGTATATTCAACAAAAATCAATTATTTGGGGGCCTCTGCTATAATGGCTAAGATAAGCCTAGGCTTAAATATAGCCCTCCCCTCCACTGCCTCAAAGTAGCAAGAAATGAACCAGTAAAGACGATAACAACCAATAAAGCAGGAAAAGAAAAGGACTTATTTTTTAAAAAAAAAGCAGCACATAAGTTAAAAAAATTAAAAAGATGATTCAATATACTGAAAAAATACTGTGGAGCAAACGAAATTTAAATTTAAAACAAAATAGATGGGAAAACACCAGCACTATAAAAATTATAAATGAACAACTGTGAGAATCTCTAGAGTAGTTCAAAAGATCAATAAAAGAAATAAAGATGGAAATTTGTGCTTTCAGAGAACTAGAAAGGATTTTAAAAGAGAAGGACTAACTTAAAAAAGTAATTAAGAATACTCCAAAACAGTAGAATCAGAACAGGAAGAAATCTCCAAGGTTATCTAGTCTTACCCTCTCTTTTATAGTTCAGGAAACTGAAGCTCAGGAATATTAAATTATTTTTCAAATGTCACACAGGTACTAAATTAAGTGTTAAAGGCAGGACTTGAATTCAGGTCCTCTGACTAGAGGTACAGTGTTCTTTTCACTGTGTCATGTTGTGTCCCTTAAGAGACTGGCCTATGTGAAACTCAAAAATGAAGAAGGGGTGGGGGAATGACACAGATTGCTATGAAAAGAAAAAAAAAGAAAAAAAAGGCTGAAAAAACACCCAATATCTTTAAAAACCATGATAACTTACCTTTTAAGTTGGAATACACCAAATGTTATGAGAATTATTGATCTCCCATGAAAAAAAAAAGAAATTAAAATCCTGAATACCATATTTCTCAAAATCATACAAGAAAATTGACCAGAAAGTCAGTTTAACTAGAATGTATAGATCATTAACTGAGAAACTCCAAGTTTAACTCACCCAGAAGTACAACGGTCAAGTTCTAGAACAGGTCTGCAAAACACATGGCCCATGGGCAATTTGTGGACTGTCAAAGTGGCCTGTGGGTGATGTGTTGTGTAAGCCTGTTTCACGTTATCTAAATTTTCCTCTGGCCACTCAAAATTCTTTCATGGGCCATCCCAAAATCCTTTTATGGGCCACATGTGGCACACGGGCCAGATGTTGTACAGGCCTGCTCTAGAATTTCAACATTAAACAAACTCTGCACGTCTCCAAGAAGAAATCCTTATTAAACCAATTACAAAAGAGTAAAAATCACAGAAAAATAGTCCTTAACCAGAAGAATGAAAGAACATATTAGAATGTGACCTCCAAAAAGCATAAAGTCAGTTTTTACTACAAATAATATATCCTGAGAAGTGAAGCTTAATCATCAATGAAAAAAAATGAACTTTCAGCAAATGGGAGGAATTTGAATAATCTGTTCTGAATAACTCGGAGATCACATGCAAATCCATTAATTTTCAAAAATATCTTAGGGTAAATAAAGTCATGTAACAAGCAAAATAAAATTGTTAAGTCAATGTAAGTCTAAGTCAAATATACATGCATTCATACATACATGCATGCATACATATTAACCTTTTCTGGAGATCAGAGAGATAAAAATGAGAGGGCATGAGTGAAATTCACTAAGAGCTTGGGAGGGGGAGGGGCATAAAGAAAAGCATCCAAGAAGAAAGAAGGAAAGGTGTAGGAAAAAAGGGTTAAATTATTATTTCTTGTAATTGTTCAACACAAATGAAAGAGACCCAAACAAATAGGTGAATAAATGAGAAAAAAAGTGTGGGGAATCCAGAAACAACTAATGCTGAAGACAAGTAAAGAATGAGACAAGGGAATTCTTATTTGTAAGTCTCACCTTATCTGAGAACAAAGAGATCATTTATAGGTAAGGCTAATGAAACTAAAAAAAGAATTACCTTTGAGACTAAATAAGACTTGTGTGGGAATAAAAACCAATAGGCTCATTGACATGGAGAAGAAGAACATTGGAGATTGTCTAGAACAAAAATGTCATTTTTCCAGTGGGTGATATGGGGCAATATACACAGAAAGTGAAAAGTACAGGTTAGATTTAGTACAGAACTACTGACTTCAAATCCAGTACTCTTTCCATAAATTCATACTCCATAATTTTTAAATTAACATTTCTGGGAGTAACCACATGAAATCTTTTGAAATAAGGAAATGGAATGTAGGAATTGGGGGGAATCTGGAAATACGTCTCCAAATGACCTGAGTAAACATAGTTGGGACTGGGGAGAAAGGGAGAGAGGGTAATAATTTTATTTTGAATGTATTACCTTTCCTAGGCAAAGCAGGGAGAGAAAATTTAGGAGTAACGTCTTGTAGGACAATGGACATCATATTATACCCATGAACAGAGGATGACCTATGGGCTTTGTAATAGGTTTCATCTTGGGAGAAAGGGAAGAAAGGCCATTCCTCTCTTGAAGTAGGTAAACTTCTTAAACCACTTCCTGCTCCAGAAAATATTGTTTCTGAAGACTTCTGACTTAAAGATCATGTGAAGGTGGTTGAAGGAATGATAAGATCTAGAGATATGACATAGCTGACCCTAAGATATAAAGGTGGTAAACAGAAGGTTCTAATTTTTCCTTGGTCCCCCCCCAATGGTGGATAGAAAGCTCCATCTCCTTCATGAATATTTCTGAGAATGGAGATCCACAAAAGAAGGTCCTTCAAACAGAGATGCCTAAGAAAATATTTGGAGTAATTCATAATCATACTCGTAAATTTCTTAGATGTTCCTAGAAATTTAAGGCATGTCTTCCATGAAACTTCATTTTTGAGGGTCAAACAAGAATAAAGAAAGAACACTTATGTACAAAGCCCAAAAATGGGTCATTAGACTCATATATAATTATAATATATAATATATATATAATATATAATAATATAATAATATATAATATATATAATATATAATAATATAATTAGATATAGAAAAGGCCTTTGAGAAAATACAGCACTGCTTTATGTCTAAAAATATAATAATAATAACCCTAGGCATATATAAAGATTTGATGAAAGAATCCACAAACTTAACAAGTATAAACTTTAATACAAATGTCATAAATTTACCAACAAAATGAAAAAGAATAGCAAAATAGGTAGAACAGAACTCAAAATTTCCCACATAATAAAAATACATTTTTTTTTAAAAAAGAAAATGAATATGAGGAGTTGCCTTTGCTTTTTCTAAGTATGCTTCAGGCAATTACCCAAAAAGCAGATTTTCCGATTATGATTTTAGAAGACATGTTAAAAACAAATACCATCAAGAGATACAAATGGAAACTACATTATGCTTAAAGGAACTCTAGAAAATGAAAATATTATTAAATAGATCCTATGTCATTTTAAAGAAAAGCTAATCAAGATGCAAAATGACATTGACAGTAACACCATAACTGTAGGTGATTAACATTTTTCTTTTATACTTACAGAAATGTAACAGAACAAAAAGAAGGAAAATACAGATCTGAAAAGATTTGAAAAAATTAGGTTTGAAATGCCCATAGCAATTTCTGAATGAGACCTACGTATATATGTGTGTGTGTGTATACGTATACACATGTATGTATTTGCATGTACATATTGCACATACATGCATACGGATATGCATCTGCACCTATGTATATGCATACATTCAGCATCACATGGTG
Source organism: Vombatus ursinus (assembly GCF_900497805.2). Lineage (NCBI taxonomy): Eukaryota > Metazoa > Chordata > Mammalia > Diprotodontia > Vombatidae > Vombatus > Vombatus ursinus. Next base: position 29,154,126 of record NW_020954580.1, on the reverse strand, counting down.
TCTTTACCAAAATTGATCATGTGCTACAATACAAAGAAATGATAAATAAATTTAGAAAGGCAAAATTATTAAATATATTTACAGATCATAACACAATAAAAATTATAACCCAAAAAGGAAATACAAATAAGCAATCTAAATAGAAACCAAGGAAACTTTGAATAACAGTCAAGAAATAGGTCTTGTTTGAAATAGGTCAAGAAAAAATATAAACAATTTTAAAGAAATTCATAACAATGAGACAAGATCCAGAATAAATAGGATTTAGCTAAACAGTCCTCAGAGAGAAATTTATCTTTCTGAAAACATTAATGAAATAAAAAAAGAAGGCTAATAAATTGACCATGCATTTTTTAAATAGAAATATCAATTAACCTCAAAATAAGAACAAAGAAAAATTTGAAAATAAAGAATAAAATTGAACATAAAATCTACTGAATTATGCAAGAAAAGTTATTAAACCTTCTGACTGAATGATCTTACTACTGAATTTATATCCTCAAGGATGTCAATCAATGACAGAAATGTCCCATTAATACCAAAATATTCAAAACAGAATTATTTGCTGGGAATAAAATGTGTGTCTACTTATTAGGGCATGACTGTGGTATATAAATGAAATAGAATATTCTTGTGCTATGTATGAGGAATGGCAAATATGGATAAATAAAAGAAATATGGTGAGACAAATAAATGGTACAGAGCAAAGAAAGGAAAACAAAAAGAACATTATTGTCATTGTATACATTGTTAACAAAGATGACACTAAAATATCAGAGATTTAAGGTCCAATATAATGGCAATGGGCAGCGAGGTGGCACAGTAGACAGAGCACTGGGCCTAGAGTCAGGAGACCCGAGTTCAAATCCCCAGACCCCAGGCACTAACTAGCTGTGTGACCCTGGGCAAATCACTTAACCCTGTATGCCTCAGTTCCTTACCTGTAAAATAAGCTAGAAAAGGACATGGCAAGCCACTCCAGTATCTTTGCCAAGAAAATCCCAAATGGGGTCACAAAGCATTGATGTGTTAAAAATAAAATATATCAATAAAAATAGAATAATTTTTAAGGGAAAGTAAAATTCTAATAAAATGCTACTTCAATCCTTCATAATGTTATAGCAATAACCCTAGGTTCTCCAAAGCTGCCATCATGGCAATAATGAAATCTGTCAAACTGGAAGAAATTAGTCTGACAATTGTCTCCTTCTTGTTCAGGAACCTGGTTAAGGACAACCAGGTTCATGACCAGGAAGGTCACGTGGCCAGAAGGTGCTAAACACTTTAAAGTTCTATTCTGATGCCTTCCTGTAGAGGAGTACTGGCCCCGAGTACTTAAAGAGAGTATACTGGCAGAGTACAATTTCTGATACTTCCTACCAATCTGGAAAGGGTTGAGTAGGGGCTCAGTGAAGGATTATTATCCAAGGAACTGCCCAGTTAAGTGCAGAGGAGTCATATTCTCAAGCCTTGAACAAATGATTTTTATTTTATTCATTCATTTATTTGTTTGCTTGGTTTTTTTTTTTTTGCCTTAGCATCTCATTAAGCCATCAACCAAAATTCAAAAGAGTTCTGATCTGCATGAGAAAAGTACTTGAAGTCATGAAATCTTGCTTCTTTTGAAATTCATAGGAGGCTTTCAATTGGAATGTTATATTCAACACTAAAAATCTTTCTATCTTGCCCTATGAAATTTTTAGAACATATCCAATAACTGAAATGAAGGAGTACAGGTATTCAATAACTTCACAAAGAACTATGCAAATATAGAAACATAGAAACAAAAGCTGATTTTCCTCCTGGCACTTAAAGGATTTAATTTTCTATGTAGGGATCTCTTGGTAAATATAATCTATGGAGGGATTATTTTTTATTTCATTGAGAGGTTGACGTATAGCACCATTAAAGGTACAGAGATATAGCTAGAAGAAAATAAATGAGAGAGCTCAAAATTGAGGTTTCTTTATGAGAGAGGACAGATAATGAATAGGAGGACAAGTAAAGGGGTATCAAAGGATAGGTGGTGCAACACTATGAAAGGAGGATGATATGCCCAGATTTAACAGAAAGACAGTATGCCATGGGAAAGAGCCCCATAACAGCTTTCAGAAGCCTGACTGTAAGGGCAATACAGAGAAGCCAGGGTGAAACCAAGCAAACCCAGCAAGGATGAAGCTTTGAGAAAATAAGATTTGGGTTACTATAGAAGAGAGGGAGGAGGAGGGAAAGGAGGAAAGGGAGAAGGAAAAAGGAAAAGGAAAAAGGAAAAGGGAGAAGGAAAAGGGAGAAGGAAAAGGGAGAAGGAAAAGGG
>NW_020954580.1:29011290-29151802 GCF_900497805.2 Vombatus ursinus | reverse complement strand
GAAAAGGGAGAAGGAAAAGGGAGAAGGAAAAGGGAGAAGGAAAAGGGGAGGATTAGAAGGTGGAAAGAAGCATTGATACAGCACCAGGCACTGTGCTAAGTGCTTTCTTATTTGCTCCTCACGACTGTGAAGTTGGCTTTGTTATTCTCCCCACTTTACAGTTGAGAAAACTGAAGCAGACACAGATTAAGTGATTTGCCCAAGTCACACAGTTAAGTCAGTGTCTAAAGCTGGATTTGAACTCAGGTCTTATTGACTCCAGGCCAAGCACTCTGTGTACTATGGCACTACCTAGCTGCCTCAAGGAAGGCAAAAGAACAGCTATCCCAATACCACCTTTGGAAGGCCACTGATGCTCTGTTTTTCACTAATGATTATACACTGCACGATGATTTCTTTGGACAGGGCCTCTTGCAGCCGAGTTGTCCTGGGGTTTCGTCTGTTCTTAATATTCCCAAGAATTGGGGTTCCAAAAGCAGATTAAAAGAAAGAACTTGGATGTCACAAAGGAGGTCTTAATAAAATTTGTCAATGAAGATGGCAAAAGGAAGGCATAGAGTAAAACAATTGCAGTCTGGGAGACTGCAGATATTTTCCCACTCAACAGGATTTGTCAAGCAATTAGTTATTTACATCTTTGAAGAATTGGTCTAAATGGCTAGCCAGTCATCAACCTTTGACCAACCTTATCTTTTCTGTATGCATACCCCAAACCATAGCTTGGAATTTTTATTCCTAAGGCAAGTATCACAAACTATGTTTGGGGCAAATGGCATGAAATCACCCTCAATTGGAGAAGAGGGAGTAGAAGAGACCCAGAACATTACACCCTTACACAGAGTCAGACTTCCCAGGTCCACCATAATGGCACTGTGGTGGAATGGAAGTGGTCACTCCTGATTGCCACATGGGAACTTCCTATTTTAATCCATTATTCTTGCTAAGTATTAAGCTCTGTTATGTCTATGCTACAGAAGGACTGAAAGTATTTATCAGTGTTTTGGGGCAAAACCTCTTGGCCACCCCCACCCAAGTTAGAGCTCTATTTGTACTGGAGAGTTTCTATCTCTGTTTATCAACAAGTAACCAGCCTGATTTTAAAACAAGAATATCACCTAGTCCTTCAGCCATCTGTAATTTCTTACTTGTCCTGTAATATCAAGTCTATCTACTGACATACACCTTTCACCACTACTTGTATATACCTTCTTGCATTGTGCATCCTTCATCTTATGAAGTTTCTGATTTTCTTGCTCTTTAAGGGTGTTCTTAAGCACTTCACTTTTGGCCTGCAATGCGTAAAGCAGGACATTAGTATCACATGCTAAACATGGCAACAAGCACTCAGCAATCTTATTGGGAAGATGGTAGACTCTTGATAAACACTCATTGATTACTGGATCAGCATATGAACAGACAAAAGGTGTTCTTTCAGGAACATTAAGAAAGGACAACATTGTGCATGAACCTACGTAGCCTTGCTTCAATGGGTGATTTCAGAGTTCGTTTAATTAAGCTTTAAAAATATCCTCTCTGAGATAAATCGATGTTTATTCATTCTACACATAAAAACCAGAGGCATAGAGAGGTTAAGCACTTTGCTCATGAACCCCTAGCCTGTGGATCAGTCAATATATCAGAGGCAGGCAGTGGTGAAAATGGTGGATATTTTCTTGAAGAACTGACTAGTCTGTCATTTGTGTCCTGTTAAGTGATCTGTTCATTGGTGATGCTATAAAATAGGCCAATTTAGCTAGGATGTAGGGTATGGGAAGGGGAATCATGTAGAATAAGTGAAGAGAGATAGTTTCAGTGCCTTAACAAGATGATACCCAGAAGCAGAGCCCATTTTACATGGTTCCATGAGCAATTATACAATTTGAATGTTGCCTTAGCTGTGAAGAACCCAAAGAGAGCTTCGTGGAAAGCTACATGTAATTCCAAAACTTGCTTACCAAGTTGTGGTCCTTAGGCAGGGCAGGGAGTTTCTGTATAAAAATAAGGGGAAAAAAAGTTTAAAACTCTCCCTCAGTTCTAAGCCCTAGAAAGATGCCACTGACAGATTTACTCACTTGCACTCCCATTAAACAGTAAGTAACATAAAAACAAAGGCAGTCCCAACTGGTAAATTATCCTGAAAATCTTCCATTCAAACAGAATGCCTTAATTTCCACTTACTTCCTTCTTCTCCCCAACTTTCCCCCCCTCCCTCGAAGGAGAATTTTAAATTACCATTCTTTTCATGTCCAAAGAAATAAGAATAGCACACATTTATTGGCATCACTTACAATCCAGCCTTTTTGCATAGCACCCAAGATTGTCTACCTCCCACTATTCCTGTCACTACTAACATGTATCATTCATTGATATATGATATATTTATCCACATACACATAGCAGTGATACATGAAAAACACACTGCAAAGACAGCTTTTCTCTTGGGAAAATGGTACTGGATAGTTGGAGTCAGGGCTAAATGCTTCCAAGCCTTAGAAACAACTAGTCTATTTCCCATATAACAAGCCAGCCAATAATACTCAACTTCTACATCTTTTATCTACAATTATTTCTCTTTCAGTAAAACACAGTGGACATCAAGGAAATAGAGCATTTACTAAATATAGCAAAGACTCCGCTAAAATATGCAAAATGGTCCAGGATAGCATTCTCAGAGGTGTACCATGCATATGGATTAGACAAAACAAATGCAGTAAAATATGGATACACAGTCAGTTAACAGTATTGAGCACAAACTAATTATTAATGGTTTAGAGGCAAGATGGAGTTCATAAGAAGCCAGTTTGTGCCCAACACAGCTCCACGATTTCTATTAACAACTTGGAAGATTGTGTGGCTCATACACTAATCAACTTGCCACTGGAAATGCCTGTCAGGGAAGGATTGTTAAGACTTTAGAAGACAGGATTAAAATTCAGAATGATCCCATTAAATTGGAGAAATGAGCCAAAATAAATAGAGCAAGAACACATAGAATGACCAGATATGCCAACTGGAAAAGAATATGAAGAAGGCCCAAAAAGAAAAGTACTAATACATGCCTCAACCCTCTTCACAGTTGCCCAAAATCCCAAATGCTAATCTCTTAAACTCCTGCTGTCTTACTCCCATGCCCAGGCCTATAGGGTCATTGAGAAAGATCTCAGTAGGTTTGGTCATTGATTTCTTCCCATTACCCCCCATTTACCAAACCCTTTCTCCCAAAGACCTGTAGGTAAGCAAGATTAAAAAAATTGAGTTGGGAGGGTCACTGGGGACATTTACACTGACAATTCACACTTGGCAGCTGAACAGTTGTCCTGGGGGATGCTGAAAATGAAAGATGCCCCACCTTGGAGATTGCAGCTGGCAGTTTGAACATGTAGTAGGAGACCTGCCCCTAAGTAAGTAAGGCTAGTTTTTTCCCTAAAAGGTATTGGAACATCTTTGAGACTTGATTGGCTCAGGGGACTAAAGGTTCCAACTATTGACATCACTTCTTTTTTCACCCAGGTACAAACCAAGCACTGTCTGATGCGTAGTTGATGAAGTTCAATGGGCAACTCAGAAGCTCAGCTGAATCAACTAGGGAGACCTTCAATCTATATCCTTGTTGGCTATTCTTTTTCTTAGCCATTGCTCAGCAAATTTCCTTTGTTAGCTATGAGTTATTTCTTTCAAATATCAAACTTGACTTGACACTTACTAGCTGTGTGACCCTGGGCAAGTCACTTAATCCTAATTGCCTAAAAAAAAAAATCAAATATCGAACTTGAACTATCAAGAGTCAAGCTCAACCCAGAATAACTACATTGACTCAAAAATAAAAATCAGAAATGAATGCAGTAATATGAAGATGGTACACTTCTGGGAGTTCATCTCCACTCTGAGGAAACATCCCGCAGAATGAGAAGCTGCTTTCTTACTTTGAACAGGATCACGCCAAAGTTTAAAAAAAAGAAAGAAAAGAAAACTTTGGGCTTTTTTCTGTTCAACTTTATTATTCCTTAAATTTTTATCATAACCATCTATTATATAAGATGTTAAAAATGTGTTTTTTCTTAGCTCCTAAAGGAGTTCAGTCAGTCAAGGAAAAAAAAAAGAACCAAGCTGTCCTGTGCCTTTATGTTTGAAAGAAATCTCTTTCATGTAGTCATAAAGGCACAAATCTACAAATAATCCCCCTGAAAATTAGTAATCATATAAATATATACCCATGTAGTTTTTAACCACCACTCTCCCCCCAAAAAATTCTTCCCTTTTATAAATTCTTCAATTAATAGCCCAAGTTCACTTTAATGATACAGGAAGTGTCATAAAACAGAGATTATCCTTTTTCTATCACTAGTAATCAATGCTTATAAAGGGCTCATTCAGATTTTGGCTGACTGAAGTTCACTTTTCCTTGAGAGGAAGTGAAAGTTACCCAAGTTTGGGGTCTTGCAGACCTGGAGCTTTCACTGTGATTCAGCTCCCAAGCTCTCAATACTGTCCATCCACTGGGAGCCACAATCTGGAGGCCACCAGTAACTCTGTCATCATCAAATCTCTAACAACTAGCCCCCGCAAGCCACATGAGGGGGAAATACAGACATACTACAAGTATTAGCTTGGCAACTGTAAATCTCAAAAGGGTATCTCACCTTCAGTCTCTAAGCTACTTGACAGGCTTACTGCTAAAATCATGTCTCTACAGATAGACCAGCCAATCTCATCCATGGCCATGGAGCTGTCAATAACAACAGTATCATTAGAGCCCAGAAGTGCTCTCTCGAAGGTTCTAGCACCAAAAAAGGCTGGTACCTTAAGTAAATCATGACCAAGATAAAATGACAGGTCGGAATGCTACTTTAACTAGGAAATTAATTCTACAAAGATCATTTCACTCTCCAGTTATGAGGGTGTCATTCTGCGATTCAGTAAATGACCTGCCCAGAATCAAACTAAAAGTTACTTCTGAAGAGTAAACTTACAGTACTTTACAAGTGCCACAACTTGATCACAAACATCAGCGAGGGAGACAGAAGGTGTTTTTAAGCCCAATTTGTAGGAGGAGAAACAGAGAACATGCAATTCCCTGAGGGTCACAGTTCAATACCTTATAGTCCAATGTCCTACATCGTCCTCCAATGCTCAAGACCGAGCATTCTGCCTCCCTGGGGTTCAGCCATGGAATGATTCCTAATCAGCACAGACTCATGAAACATGCTACCTGTGATATTGCAAGCCACTTACCCATATTGTGCATTGTGTGTCAGGATGAGAAGTTTGATGGGAGCTTCTGGTAGGAACCTTTGGTTCCAGGCTACTCAAGAATTCAGAGGATTTGCTGACAATATAAATAGATTTGTTAGTTCTTTTAAGAAGAGGGAAAGAGAGAAAGCACCACCACATTTTTATTGCACCTTTGGATCCCAGCCTGAACTTTTATTGAGCAATGACTAAAAAAAAAAAAATCATAGGTAGAACAGAAGGTTATGCTGAGAACAGAGCAAAGTAGAAAATCAAAACACAGTGATGTGATAATAAGTTGTTCTCAAGGACTATTACTTTGGAAATTTCAACGCTTGTTTAGTGATGTGTGAGCCCATGATTATTACAATCCTTTCAACTTTGTGTTGCTGATGTGGAGATTAATGTTCTTTCTGATTCTCCTACTACTGGTACCTGATTTCCTACATGGACACTTAAAGCCAGGCACTCAGACTTCCATATCGTCTGGAGAGATAGATTAATCTACTCTTCCAGCTCAAGTTTTCTATTAAGCATCATTTTACCTGCCTGGGGCCACTTTACCTCTTGTGCTGTTATTTCCCCTCTGCTTCTCAGTATTGCAAAAGACTTCACAGGTTAGAATCCAACCCCTACCCAAAGCAGGAATAGCTAGCTAGCTCTGTTGTCAGGGCTATCCTTGATTGTCCTACAGATCTATTATCATTGTAAAAGCTTAATTTTCAGTCTTTTATACATCCACCTAATGCATCCTCAGTTTTAATAAGCTCTTTATTATTCTCGCATTCCTCAAATTACTATACACATCCACTTATCTGCTTACAAATTCCATCTCCCCCATTCTATCTCCCTTCCTCCCCTAAAATATAAGGCCCTTGAGGGCAGGGACTGTTGCCCAGTTTCATCTTTGTATCCCTAGGACCTGGCAGTGTTTTGAACATGGCGGGCTGGGGGATAGGGACTGTACCTTCCACAGCAGATTTGCACTTTTTCAATTTACAATCCTACAGAATTGCCATGGGCACAGGGAAGTGACTTGCCCAATTATGGAGCCAGAATGTGTCAGAAGTGAGAATTTCATTCAAGTCTTCCTGATTCTGAGACAGACTCTTTCTGTCCTCCATACCAAAAGGAACTCTGTACAGAGGAGACACTTAAATGTTTGTCGGATTGGATTATAGTTCGATTAGGAGACCTCCTCTGTCTCTGTCTCTCTCTCTCTCTCTCTTCCCTCCCCCATTGCCGCTCTCATCTCCCTCATTTTGTCAATTAATTAATTAAACGGGCTTCTAGTTATTACTTCAAGTTCTCAAGCTTCCACTTCCTTAGATGACAGAGTGGGTAAGAGCACTGAACCTGAATGAGGAAGACCAAGGAGTTAAAATCCCACCTCAGACACTTGTTAACTATGTGACCCTGCACAAGTCATTTCAACTCTGTCAGCCTCAGTTTCCTCATCTATAAAATGATGATAATAGCACTTATTTCACAGCATTGTCATGAGAATTAAATAACACATGTAAACTTTATTACCCTTAAAGCACTATATAAATGACAGCTATTGGCATCATTATCACCATTATTATCATTCTTCTTCACCACTAATAAAAAGAAAAGCAGAGACAGTAGGATTTATCATCTATGAATTCACCCCATTCTTCAATTCCTATATCCAGGCACTCTTCATCTTGTGCTCAAGCTGCTCAAACCTATTCCTTATCAGCTTCCTAGGTTCCAGTCTCCCTTTTTTTCTCTTTAATGTGACAGACTAATATAAAGGTCTGACCCTCCCAAGTGATAAGAGGAAAAAAAATCCAAAACCAGGTACAAAATAGCTTGTCAAAAGCAAACGAGAAATTAGAAATAAAACAAAGTGCCAGCATCATTCCAAATAATTACTTAACAGGAAGATGGCATTCAAACAAGGTGAAAGGATCGAGCTATGAGTGGAACTAAAAGTGAAAGGGACTACATGACTCTGAACAGTACAAGGATAAGTCAGCTGAGACCAGCAGCCTTTCCATTTGTCTGCCATGACTTATCTCATCCAGGATAGACAAGGAGAGGAATGGAGTTGCCGAGTCAGGAAGCTGCCCCACTGTCTATGACTTGATGAAGTCATCAGTCAAAAGCTTTTTTTTGGGGGTTTTTTTTTGTTTTTTTTTTTTTTTTGCTTTGGTTTTTTAAAGAGCTACAAGAGGTTTGCAATAAGATTACTGACCGACTGTCCTTAGTTGGGTGCAGACCAAGAGAGAAAATAACAGGGAAGAAATTCAATGATAATCAAATGAAGGAACCCCAGACAAAGTCAAACATCCCAGCAATCCCCTGGAACCTGGGATTTTTGCTACTGAGAAGTCATTGAACGGGTAAAGAATCTTCATTGTTTGCTCTAATGACACCACCCTGGGCCATGCTGCTGAATTTGGGGCAGACTGTAATCCCATGAGAAACACTGCTACATGGGTAAAAGTTTGAACCTGTAAGGCTGAAGGGAAATTACCATAAGGTGGCACCTAGGCAGGCTCCATACTATCTTCTGATGGGTGGGTTAGTTGGTATAATGGTCTCAATCCAAGTGTCCCATTCTTCTCTGGAGATAAGGAGGTAGAAAAGGTGGGTGGGGTTGCAAATAGATAAGTGATCAAAGGGTATGAAGAAGCAGTTTCAAAGGAAGAAATATAAGTTACTGATAACCACATGAAAAATGCTCCAAATCCCTAATGATTAGTGAAATGAAAATTAAAGCAACTGAGATTGGCAAAGATAAAAGAAGTACGTCGGAGGGGTTGTGGGAAAACAGGCACATTAGTGCATATTAGGGAAACTGTGAATTGGCTTTGTCATTTTGGAAAGCAATTTGAAACTATGCTTCAAAAGTCACTACATTCTTCATACTCTTTGATCCAATGATATTACCAGTAGGACCTATACCCTCAAAGAGATCAAAGAAAAAGGAAAACAAAAATTTTCATAGTAGCTGTAGTCTGGTAGAAAATATTGCAAATCTAGGGAATGGTCACCGCTTGGGGAATGATGAAACAAATTATCACATATGAATGGAGTGGAATGATATCACATAATAAGAAATGGCAAAAACAGACAATTCCAGAGGAAAATGAGAAGACATCTATGAACTGATGAGAGTACAGTAAGAATAAGTAGGAAGGCAATTCATACAATGAAAACATGGTAAAGAAAAACAACTCTGAAAGACTAGAAGTCTGATCGATGCACCAGCAACCGTGATTCCAGAGTTTCAAAGGTGGAATACTGAAGAGGTTAGGGATGCTGACACAGTTTGGGGGTGCAGGGACCCTGAGAATGCCAAGACAGAGTTACCTAGAACAAATTCACATATTCAAGCCTTCTTTTAGTCAAATGGCAAAACATGTATTATAACACTTCAGCAAAAGCCAGGAAGGGTCGTTAGGGAACCTGCAAGATAGTGAGGATGGTGCTGGGGCTTTTATGGAAAAAGGACAAAGGAAAGGATGCCGAGGATTCTAATTAGGTAATCTAGGGGTCCAGGTGTCTTTTGGGAGCAGGTGCCTATGATCAATGGATGGGAAAATACAGGAGAGTGCAGAGATAACTTTGTTGATAGCAGACATTGAGGGAGTTGTCAGAGGCATGGACCTTGGGGATCTGGTGCAAGGGAGATTCCCTGGGCCAGCTAAGGACAAAAATCCTTGGACCAGTCACTGGTGGGTGTCTGTTCTACTAAGAGAACATGTTCTGCAACAAGAGAAAATTTTCTCACAGGGCAAGGGCCTAAGAAATTGGGAGGCGTCCAGAGACCTGATCTTAGGGCTTGGGCCGGAACACTCCAACAGTCTAATCGCCACATCCTGCCAAAAGTGATAGATGTAACATGCAGAATGATACGTAGCAATGTGGATCTTTTTAAACTCTATATATTTATCATGAAGGTTTTCTTTTCTTTTTAATTGTACAATGAGGGAGAGGAAGCAGAGTGGGAGGAAATAAAGACGTGCTTGCTAATTTAATGTGATGGCTTTTTGTTATTGTTGTCATTTCAGTCCTGACTCTTCGTGACCCCATTCGGGGTTTTCTTGATCGAGATACTGAAGTGGTTTGCCATTTCCTTCTCCAGCTTGTTTGACAGACGCAGAAACTGAGGCAAACAGGGTTAAGGAACTTGCCCAAGGTCATATAGCTAATAAGTGTCTGAAGCTGGAGTTGAACTCAGGAATACGAGTCTTCCTGACTCCAGACCTGGCATTCTATCCACTGCATCACCTAGCTACCCTTAACACTAATGCTAAAAATAAACAAAATTAGACTTTTTTTTAAATTGAAGAAAAAAGAAAATGGAGTTAGGGATGGAAATCCACATAATTCTCCCTCCCTCCTTAACAGATCATAACCTTGGAAAAAGAAGTGTGGAGATGGAGGGATAAAACCATGTCATCACACTAGAAGGATGTTCTTTTAATCTAAAAGATGCCTGTTAGAGTGGGAGATCCCTCTTCCACTATCCTTGAGGCACTAGGAACCTAAAGAGTTCCCCTTGGTTCAGTTCTATTCCCTACCTACAACCTCAGACCCACCCTGGAACCTAATGGGTTTTGGTTCTTCTTTTCTCTTGGGACTAGGAAGGTGAAAAGGTGAGAGGCACAGGGAGGAACAAAACCTGTGCCTGCCAGACTGATGGTTTGTCCCCTGGCATTCATATAATACTTGATTTCTATTCAGATAGCTTTAAATTTTACAAAGTTAAAGCAGGTATGGATAGTCCACTTAGGGAGGTTGTGTGTTTGTCTTTCATTCTGGAAGAGGACCATGACATCAGGGAGATGATGACATGACCTGCAATTGACTTTGATTTGAGGGAGGGAGGACTGTGCAAAGTCACCAGTCTCACTTTCTTCTTCAGAGCCATCTGGGTCCGGTGGCCAGATAGTCACCACTTTTCAGACAGGCCAAAAGAGAGCAATCAATCAAGCTTTCCAGCAGACAGATATGCATAATAAAGACAGGAACATTGGCTGCGTAGGTGGATAACACCTATCTGCCCTCCTACAGTCAATCTTTTGTTTTGGCTCAAATTCAGACCCAGTTTTCCATCCCAGAGAGGATCTTGGGAATATCTAAAAAGCATCTAACACTCAGTTATTATAAAACTGAAGGCTCTGAGTAACACCCAGACATAGAGATCAAAACTGAAAGTCCTAATCTTAGTCTGAGGACAATCTGCCTAGCTTTTCTTTGCTGGGTGTGGTGGTTCTGACTAAAGACCTGTGAGCCTGGCCATATCAGGGAGAGGTTCTAGCAAACTGATGTCCTAGCAAACTGAAACTGAGATGCCTTAGGTGGTGCAAAGGAGATGAACTCAGTACCAGAGGAGCAATGGGCCAATGGAGACTACACAATGAGGTCAATAGAGTCCAGTAGAAGAACATTCCCAATGAGGAACTGTCCCAGGAATAGTAGAAGATGACATGCCAGGTCATGGCATGGGAGGTATGAATTGACCCTACATGTATTCTCCAAAAGAGCCTACCTTTACCCCCACTCCCATTCTGGGCCACTCTCCTCTCTGATGGGAATATTTATGGATGAATGTGTCGTGGGGCTTATGGGGACAATGTTCTATAGCAAACTTGACTATTTCCTATTTCAACAAATGACTTTGCTTTATACCATCAGAAAGGTCTGGGTTAAATCAAGCCTCTGCCTTATGAGGAAAAAAAAAAAACCACAAACAAGTCAGTGGGGTTCTGTGAGCTATTGTTTTGAGTGTATCAGGAAAGAATACCTTGAAAATGAGGTTGCTATTTTAGGGGGCCCAGGTGCTAACCAAGCAAGCAACACTGTGAGCTCTGAAGAAACACGTTCATTCTGATCATTTCACAAACAGGAGCAGTAGTTATAAGTAACATCCTCAAAGTTAGAGCCTTTTCCTAAATTAGCATTTGATTTGTGAGTGTCTAATATAGCAGATATGGACTTCTCAAAGAGCAGCTAGGTGGCACAGTGGATACAGTGCCAGGCCTGGAGTCAGGAAGGCTCACCTTCTTGAGTTCAAATCTGGTCTCAGACACTTACTAGCTGTGTGATCCTGGGCAAGTCACTCAACCCTCTTTGTCTCGGTTTCCTGATCTGTAAAATGATCTGGAGAAGGAAATGGCAAACAACTCCAGTATCTTTGCCAAGAAAATCCCAAATGGAGTCACAAAGAGTCAGACATGATTGAAACAACTGAACAAAAACAACAAAATGTCCTTCTAAGAGTTCTTGAGAAAACAGCTTAGAAACACTGAGAGAAATCATGTGAAAGAGGACCTTAGTGTCAGAATATGAACGATTATTTTTGATCTTTCATTTGAAATTTGTTTGGGGCTTCTTCATGGTTTTGTTTTGATCTGTTTTTCGGTTTAGACCTAGGATTTCAGCAGAGTAGGGAACTCCCAATGTGGAAACACATTTCATCAGTTCAGATCAGCTTAACTTGCCCATAGCCACAGAGCTGGTATGTATGTAGGCATACATGTATGCACGCATGTATGTGTGTATCCAAGCCTTGACTTGAACCTAGATCTTCCTAATAGGCTAGCTCTTTTTGCACTGTCACCATGCCTTAATTGAGATAAATCAACAGAAAAAAAATTCAGCTATAGGAAAAAAAAATTCTTGTGAAAGATGGACCCTTGAAGCCCAAGGACAAGATGCTTGCTCAGTCAAGCAGCACAGAACTCCAGACAGATACTGAATATTTTCTATTTGACAAAAAAGACACAACACTGGACCTTGGACTTTAAGGTATTGAAGGAAGAATTAAGTGGAAAATAGTACTTGGAAGTATAGTAACTAATGGAGCCCTCATTAGATCATAGATTCTTTGAGCTAGAAGGCGACTAAGAGGTCAAGTCCAAGCTTGCCCTTTTTATTTTCCAGAGGAATAAACTGAGGCCCAGAAAGTCAACATGACTTGCTCAAAGTCACCCAGATAGTAAATGGTAATGGAGTTTGAATGCAATGAGGATTTAATCCTCTGATTTCCAACCCAGTGTTCTTTCCACACTACCCCTCAGACTGGTCCACTAGGCAGTAGGCAGTCTGCATCTGAATATCCACAGTGGTCATTTTTTGAAGCCAAAAGAAGGTTCTTGTGATGCCATCTTAAGATGTACTTTCTTCAAATATAGGATCCAACATTGCTTAGCTCTTCTGCTTTCCAACAACCCCACAAATCAAACATAAACATCATTCACTCATCAAAAATAATACATCAAAAAACCTGGCATATGAATATGCCTGTGTTCAAAGTAAAAGACCCATGCACTTCCTTAGCTACAAAGGACCTCAATGACTCAGCCATCCCCAAGGGAATGAAGCTTTCCAACAGTCATATTATTACTTTTTTTCTTATTTTTGCAGTAGATCTTTAAGGCAAAGAATGTTCCCCGACAGGAAGACTTAAGAGCAGTCTGTGAAATGGCCCACATCCTCTAAAGCTTATAGTCTCACCTCCCTAACTAGAAGAAAAACACATGCGATAACAGTGCAAGGAATATATTAGTAAGTGGGGCCGACCCTAGGTGTTTGAACATTACTGAGATCATTGAAGGGTGAAATAGACAAGGAAGACATCATGAAGAAGGGGACAGACTTGAGTTGAGGCCTGAAGGATGGCTGGATTTTGCTTAGGGAAACTGTGGTCTGAGTCAGATGATCTGGGTTCAAGTCTGTATTCTGACACTTTGGCTTGTCAGAGTGTTTTTAGCCTCTGGAGGCCTCACCTATAAAATGGGGATAATTATATGTATGCCATCTATTCACAAGGTGGTGGCAAAGAAAGCTCTCTCCAGTCTTTAAGGAGCTATACCGTATAGTTGAAAGGTATCGTTACTGATCAAGAGAAAGAGAAAAGGGTCATTCCAGGTAAGAGGGAGCAACGTAAGCAAAAGCTTAATGTGGTTGGTGTTCAGTCATGTTCAACTCTTCATTTGGCAAAGATACTGGAGTGGTTTGCCTTCCTTCTCCAGCTCATTTTACACATGAGGAAACTGAGGCAAACAGGGTTAAGTGACTTGCTCAGGGTCATATAGCTCAGTAAGTGTCTGAGGCCAGATTTGAACTCAGGAAGATAAGTCTTCCTGACTTCAGAGGCAGCACTCTATCTACTGCACCACCTAACTTACCCAAAAAGGGGTGGAGTAGAGCTATAAGGCAGACAACAAGGACAAACTATATAAGGTTGCATAGAACTCTAAGAACAAGAGCTAGAACATTCTAGGTATGGAAGGGGCAAAGGTATAGGTCTGAGGATGCAAAAGTTGTGTTTCAGGGAAGAAGACTTCTTTGGTTGATTCAGAAGGTTTATGCTTACAAGACAAAGTAAGAAGCAGTCTGACCGTGAGGGCTCTCAACTTCATTATGGAGAACCTTGAATGGCAGACTTAGGAGAGTGTCACTTCTAAGCAATGCAACGCCACTGAAGGTTTGTGTGCGAGAATGAAAAGTACCGTTTTAGGGAAGATGAATCAGGCAGTGACGGGCAGATCCTGGAGGCAGCAGACTCAGGAAAGAGGCCATGCCAAAAGCACAGACAGAAGTATGGAGGCCAAGAATATAAACTTCTTAAGGACAATAGCTGTGTTTTAGCTCATATTTGTAGCCCGAGGTCCTGCAGATGGGATGGGCTTAAAACATCAAAAATTGAATTAAATGGTTACTGTAATAATCCATATAGAAAGTGGTAAGAACCAATACTAGGGTGATGGCAGCGGGATGCAAATATTCAAGAGACCTTTAGAAGGCAGAATTGGCAAGGTGGGACAATTTGACTAAGACCATCAACATGTCATCATGTAGGCTGCTGGGATTGAGATTTAAGTCCCCAGTCCCATTTTTCTTATGGGAGGTGTAGAGGTGTTCTCCATAAAACCACTCTGAGCGAAACATAAAAGAGGTCAGTGGTTTCATTAGCAGAGTAGAGAAAGTTATAAATAGTCTGACTTTCTACTCACCTTATTTCCGAGAATTATAAAATGTGAGATTGGATTCAAGCTTAACATATGGATAAGGTATCAATTTAGCCCTTAAGTACTTTCAGGAAGCTCCCATGAAGGGTAATATAAGTTTTGTGAGCGTATCTGAAGACAAAATTTGGCAACCAGCGTGCATATTCAGCAGAACTTGCTGGACTCAGAGTTCAAGGAAACCAAAATAGATGAGAACCTGCTCTGAACTAATCATCTAATTATTCAAATGGAAATAAAGGGGATTCGGGCAGCAAAAGCCACTGAAATGGAGAAAGTTTCAGCAAGCGTTATCAACATACGTGAGTAAGAAGGTAACCTTGTTTGAAGGTTTAGACAATTCAATACCCCTAACACAACCACTCTATGCCAGGAAAATACTAGCAATCCTATACTTGCCATATTAATAACTTTCATCATCATTGATATATGGCACGGCAAAAACAATAGGGGCTAACGCTGGGCTTAGAAAAGCCTAGGTTCAAGTCTTACTTCTGACAAACACTAGCACTGTGACCACAGACAAGTCATAATCTTTCAGTACCGCTAGATAACTCTCTAAGACCCTAAGTTACAGATGAGTTACCATTCCCTAATGGTGGAAGTAGTTTTCACACACTGGAAGTTCCCTACAATGATAAAACAACTGATCCAAACAAAATAAAAATAATACTCAAATGGACCTATGGACTCATCAATATGGATGCTTCTGCCTACAATGTATATCATAATCCATCCATTCCTGTCTCTTCTGTGCTGCCCATGCCTTCTCATGAGCTCACCACAACAGGTCTACCCCAAGGTGCTAGCAGCCTTCCTTGCTTTCCCTGTCATCTAGAGGATATCAGTGGAGTATGTGGGTAACTCACTAGCCTCATTTTTACCCCATGGGCAGCCCATCTTTTGTGTTCACACATTTCTTTGTCAACATCCTTCCTTTATTCTAATTTTTCTTAACAATTCTTTGTTATGCTAACAGCCTGTTCACAGCCACCACACCACTCTCCATTGCCTTCTGAGTCATACATATTGGAAAAAAGAAGGATGAATGTTTATTGAGACCTACTTTCTGTCTATAAAAAACTTTTAGGAAACTCTTGTTTATGCCCATAAATTCCACATATGCATTGAGAGCATCCTTCACGAGGGCATTATGGGAATAGCACCACATCTTTGCCATCACACAATCAACCAAAGAGGTAAATCAAGATCCCACTGAACTGATTTGATAGAAAAGTAGACTGGTTCAGTAAAGCAAAACATTGCTTTAAATGCTCTCTTCCAACAAGGTTTCTCCAGCACATAAAGCAAAATTATTTAAGATTTCTTGAAAGTTATAATGGAGATAACTTTTTTTCCAGTGATTGTTAATAGTAGGTGAGCAATAAAACTCAGACCTATGCTCCCCAAAGGTGTTCACACTGTAATGGGAAAATCCATCACAGGATTCAAGTTGAAGAGGGATCACCTATAGATTTTGAGGTCCTCCTCCAGATGTTCTCAAACTTTCTCCATTTCAGTGGCTTTTACTGCCGGAGTCCCCTTCCTGAGTTCACCACACCATGACGATTGGATCAAGTCCCTACACACTATAAAACCTCCTGAAAAAGATTTATAACCCCTCAGTAGAGTTTGGCCTAACCATCTACACAGGAAAAACCAAGTTGATAAAGAATGTCACTGGATAAGTGAAAGATGTCATACTTCACTGTATGGGTGTATGAGAGTTTGTTTCAGATATTATTAGCCCCATTTTACAGATAAGGAAACAGGCTCAGAGCAGTTAAGTGATACAGCTAGCTGTCACACAGCTAGCGGTATGTAAGGTAGTATTTAAATTCAGATCAGCCTCACACTCAAGTCCAATAGTATGTTCCAAAACTTCATTTGTAAATCAGTTGTTGGGGACTCAACACATTTTTTCCAGAAAAAAAAGAAAAAAAAAGTTATAAATGGCACATTAAATGCTGCTATATTCATTTTATATCCATTTATGATTATTTCACTCTATCCACCATACCATGTGATCAGTTTATCATTAACTGAAAAATGTAGAGAACATAAAATACTATAATAGATGTTTGTTGATTATAGAAAAGCATTTGTTTCAGCAGAAGAAAATGCCATGTTTCTCATCCATATATAAAATCATTCAATATTCCTCAGAAAATATGACAGAAATAACCCTGTTCAATGACCCTGATAGCAGACATCAAGTAAGTCATAAATAGGGAGATGTATGCTTGCCAAAGTATTTGCCACCATGATGGAAGAGAACCAGCATAGCATCAAAATGAAAGTAAGTGGAGTGCTCCTGTTTGTAGGTGACACTGCATCAACCCCAGAATGTCACAAAACCTCCTGCAAGAATCTCAAATTATTCACTGGAGTTTTGCCTGTCCATCCACACAGGAAAGACCAGCTCTTAAAAAAAATCCCAAATCACACATGCCCCATTATTTAGAGATAAAAAGACTTCTTAGACACAACATGATTATACGTAAGAGATACATGAAATCAATCAGCAGAATCAATGCTCCCCTTCACAAACTCATTGCCCTGGTCAGACTGGCCTATCAAATACAACATTCCGTTTCCTGCCTTTGCACAGGTGGTCCCATCAGGTCTGGAATGCCACCACTGCCTCATTGCATTCCTAGCTTCCTTCAAATCACAGGTCAGGGGTCACTTCCACGGTATCATTCGTTCTTCCTGCTCAAGTGGTGAATTCAGGCATTACTTCATGAGTACAAAGCATGCGACTGTTTAGCATCGAGTGTCCTTGGAGTCTCTAGAAGCTCATTCTCCCCGAGATGGCTCCTATAGACCCACTATCATGCATGCTCCAACTCTTTCTACAGGTGTATCTAGGACAAACAGTACAGATGGCAGTGAGTCAGGTCCAGAGGTGAATATGAGGAGGAAAACAGGCTGGATTGCTTTAAGGAAATCGCAAAGTTCCTTTACTGACAACAAGCTTCTCATGAAAGCAAAAGGATACCTTCTAAAACTAATATTCTACCAGTGTTGCTATAAAGCAATAAGACAGAACACAACTGCCACCAAAGGATTGAAAATTTTCACAGAGGGCAATAGATAAGTACATGGTAGATGTGGGCAGGCTGGAGCACTTAACCAAGAAGGAACAATGAAGAGGAGAAGACGTACAGGTCATATGCCAAGAACAAACACTGTCAGGCAAAGAATCAAAGTATTCCACTGCTCCCCTTGAAATATCAGGAGAAAGTATGCAAGCTCTCTAGAATGTTGGAAGGATTTCCTGTTGCAAAGTTGGTGAAGGATATGGACAAGAGTAATAAAGGAAAAGCAGGCATAGATGGGTTGTCAATTGATCCCAAATCAATGAGATCCATTTAAGTATATCCATTATGGCACCTCTCTCTAAGTTCCTGACACTGATGAAATCACAAGTCTGTAGTGTCTGCCACCAAAAAAAAATTTTTCTTCCACATATTTCTTCTAAATACTCCACATTAGTTATTTTTATCCAGGATTAAGAAAATGAGAAAAAATTTATTTTGATATTACCTGTGTGACTTTCCTTCCTATTTAGCTACAAGTTACCAGATCAAATGAGAAAAATCCAGTCTTACTTGGGCAAAAAGTCACTTGTTACTCAATGAGAGGATATCTCCAGAGTAGCTACACTGTTCAATGCCAGCATGAAAAGTTAGAAGAGACCAGCCCACAAATCTATTCTAAATTGTTAAGCAAGTTCTCAACCCTTGCTGGGAGTCCCATACTCAGCCATGGTCACCTTTTCTGAAAAGGAGATTGAAAAAGATCCAACAGATGGATGATTAGGCTATTTATATGCTGTCAAATTTCCATTATCTATAATTTCACAACACTCTAGCTCGCAACCCAGGTGGGACCTCCCCACCTGCCTGCAAGTAAGCTAGACACAGACTATTAAGAGGTGACTGTATTTGCTACATCGTACAAGGGAAAAGATTGCAAGAACTAAGATTATCTAGCTGAAAGGATATTTGACATTTTGAAGGATACTAAAAGCCTGACAAATCCCTGTTAGCATACTCCCAAAATAAGGGTTACTGACTACAAGTAACATTCAATCATTTTTTTAAAAATAACAATAATACTACCATTCACTTATACAGGAGAGGTGATGTGGTGAGAAGTTAAAGAGAACTCACTTCAACCTCAGAAAGACCTCAGTTCAGGTCCTGACTGACACCTATTAGTTGGGTAAACATGAACAAGTCACTTAATCTCTTATTGCCTCTAGGAAATTCTCTAAGAATAAATTATAGATGAGTCAAGGATCTTTATCAGTAAATGGAGTTTCCATGCCAATTAAATCACAGGTCTAAATAAGGGAAAGTTTAAAAAAAAAACAACATTCTCATGACACTTGAGAGTTTATAAAGGGCACTTTTGTCTCTACTGACTCATTTGATGCTTCCATCAATCCTGGGAAGTGGGAAAAATAATCATTATTCTATGATGAGGAAATTAAGACTCAGGGAAGTTCCACAGTAAGTGGCATATATAGAACTTGAGCATGGGTCTTATGACTTGTAGACCAACATGCTTTCTATTCCTTTAGGTTGCCAATTCTCAATCATCTATAACAAATGTTTAATCCGTACATAACATTATAATCACATTATATTATATACACACGTATATATACACACATATGTGTATATACACATACATAGGTATATATATATACATATATATATATATTCCCCCAATTACATTAAAACTATTTTTTTTTAACATTTGGGGTTTTTTTAATAAAATTTTGAGTTCCAAATTCTATCCCTCCCTCCTTCCCTCTCTCCCTACCCTCCCCCCTCCCTAAGATGGTAAGCAATCAGATATAGGTTATTCTTGTGCAATCATGTAAAACATTTTCATGTTAGTCGTTTTATACAAGAAAATTCAAATATAAGAAAAAGAATGAAAGAAAGAAAGATAAAAATAGCATGCTTCAGTCTCTATTCAAACAATATCAGTTCTTTTTCTGGAGGCAGGATAGTATGCTTCATCATTAGTCCTTTGGGCTTGTCTTGGATCATTGTTTTGCCAGAAAGAGCTAAGTCATTCACAGCTCTTCACCTAACAATATAACTGTTACCGCATACAATGTTCTCCCAGTTCTGTTCACTTCATTTGTATCAGTTCATGTAAGTCTTTCCAGGTTTTTCTAAAATCTGCCTGCTCGTCATTTCTTATAGCACAATAACATTCCATTATAATCATATATCACAGTTTATCTATTCCCCAGTTGATGGGCATCCCTTCTATTTCCAATTCTTTGACATCAAAAAAAAAGGGGGCTGCTATAAATATTTTTGTACAAATAGATCCTTTTCCCTCTTTTTTTTCGATGTCTTTATGATATTCACCTAGCTATGGTATTGCTGGATCAAAGGGTATACACAGTTAAATAGTCCTTTGGGAGTAGTTACAAATGTTTAATTCAGAAATAGCCCCTCCCTAGGCCAAACAGGTTGCTGGACTTCTTATTTCACTACTCCCATCTTAGGGATTTCAAACTGGTTTTAAACACTGGCCTAGGGAAATTTTAAGTACATACATGCACATATGTGTGTATATATGTATATATGTGTGTAAATATATGCACATATGAAAAGAAATAGATATGCGTAGTCATATCTTGACTTGCAGCTATATCTAAAACACATGTGTGCATGTCAGCATCTATGTGGGTAGGCACTTATGTATCTACATGTTTGTGGATACACATACATGTACATATGTGTATACCTTTGAATATTCACAATACACTTAAGGTTAAAAAAAAATCATACTTACTAGTTTCAATAATCTGTACTGCTTCTTCCCCTTTAGAAGGGATATTAAGACAGTATTATTATTTTGTGCAGCAGTATCTCCTCAGTAAAATTCACTGCTACATAAAGCTATCCTGAAAAAGATCACATTTGGACTTGAAAAGGGCTGGGATGATTTAGGGACTAAATATAATCTTCAGAAGTACCAAGACTGGGTTTACATCTGTTGCCTGCCATGCCTCTCCATCTTCATGTCATTGCTCAGCATCCTAAAACCAAGTAACTCTCCACTGTGAGATTTAAGGTCTGTCTCCAATCAAGGCAGGACTCTAAGCTTGACAGCCCATAAGCCTGGCCTGCTCCCAGCCTCCCACTGAAACTGTCACTGCCATCCACTTTTCCGTTGTTTTTAAAGGAAACGGCCACACCGCAGAAGCGCATTCCAGAGGTCTTTTCATAAAAACCATCCTGTGTGCTCCATCTGCATGTGCAATCTGCTTGTGTATTTTCAGCCAGCTTGCATGGGCAGATTAATGTGTACAATTAGAAAGCAACCTCACAGGCATTCAATAAACTGCCTCTGTTATTACACTCAGGAGAGTCCCTTTGGATGTCAATAAAAGCCTAGTTTTCTGCCTGTTAGCTAAATAATTGACAACACTAAAAATAATCAGAAGCAAATGAACAAAGTCAGGAACATGGTTTCAAGAGTGCATAGACAAGGACTCACAGTTGTGGCCCCATTCAGTAACCATGAGTATTTTCTTAAGCTGATGCAGAGTTAGGGATCCCTTTCCCTAAAGAAAAGGCAATGTGTTATTGACTTGCCATGAAACCACACATTATGGCATGCTGAGTACTGGCACTGCCAAGACAGAAGTCATCAACTAGTCTTAAAAAAAATTGGTTTGCATTTGTTTTGCTTTTTTTCATGTGACAGCTTCAGAGAAATCTACTTGAGCTAAGGGCAATCAGATTCATAGCTTCTAATATGTTTCTGGTGGAAGGGACCTTTAGATACCATTTAATCCAACACCCTCATTTTACAGGTGAGGCTAAAGTCCAGAGTAGCTGTCATTCACCTGATAATAGAATTATGACCAGGACCATCTCTAGGTTTGTGCAAAGTTGTCCATTCCTGTTGACATAGTGCTGAGGGAGTTTGGTCTTTTGCAATAAGGTTGTCTCCCTATTAGCTAAAAGGGGAACTCTTTCCTTTTTCAGGTGTATATCATGTCAGGAATATTTCAAGTCACTTCACCTAAGGAGTGATTTCCCAGCTGCCAAGTGGCCATGAAGACATGACAGATAAACCACATGTTCCACCTAGACCCGCATAAGTATGAAGCTACCTCTTGTGTCTGTTCCTTTCTGATCTTAGGCAAACAAGCATCTCTCCCAAGAAGGGCAGACCCAGACTTAATGGCAACTTTGTTTGAAAGGTCTAAAAGTCCTAGGTCCTTCTGATCAGAGCTGATTGGTGATCCAGAGAGGATTCCTTAGCAACTACTCTAGAGCTCTTGGAGAATATGGATGTCAACAAGAGATCTGGTCCAAATCTGACCCTTTTACCAGAAGACATGGACTGTGGATAGTTTGGACGGTGCAAGGTTGAAATGAAATGTGGAATGCCGATTCAATAGTCTCACAAACTACTATGTGTTCTCATGAGGTTTAAGTCTCAGCCTCCTGAAAGAGTATAACAGTACTTATAAGTTGTTATTGAATCCTGTTTCAAGTTGTTTTGTCAATGCACACTGTGAGTATTTTGGGTTCTTTAGCATTTCTTTTGTGTGTAGGAAAGATGATAGTTGTCCTATACCTAATGGTTATGTTGAGTGCATTTTTTACTCTCCATGCCCTTAGGGAGAACCAACCACGAGCCAAAACCTAAGTGTTTACATAATTTTCCTCAAGGTACTCAGATATGGGGGAGAGAGGCAGATGTAACAAGTCAAAGAAGATGAAAAAAGGAAGTCTAGAACCCTCTTATTAGAGATCAAACTCTCCAAGGACTGTACTCTGTCTAGAACACGTGCATGGGTCCAGAGCCAAGCAAAGAGCATTTGAAAGGGGTCCCTTGGGAGATGGAGTGGGCACAGTACCCTACTCATTATTTTACATATTACATATTTACATATTTTTCCATATTTATTTTATATATTTTACATATTATCTCTATTTAGCCTTACAATGTCTTGTGAGATAGGTACATGATGAAGTCATTAATATCCCCATTTTAAAGATGGGAAACCTGAGGCTCAGAAAAATTTAGTGACTTACTCATCATACTAGCTAGTATATGTCTAAGGTAGGATTCAAACCCAGATTTTCATGTCTTTTCCCTACCATGCTGCCACGTATGTCCTCAAAGGACCTACTTAATCAAGCTCCTCCCTAAAGCTCATCTCACCTCTTCCTGAAGACCTCCAATAACGAAGAAGTCACTACCTACGCAGGTAACCCATTTCATTTTCAAATAGTTCTAATTTTTAGGAAGTTTTTCCTCATATGGAGTAAAAATCTGTCTCCCTAAGTTCTTAGTCTGGTGAATACTTGATACCATTAAAAACCTGTTTGCCCCCCAAAAAATATCCTATCTTAAAACTCATTCTAGGAAAAATATGATTAGTGAATTCAAAGAGCGATCTTTTCTAAGAAACAGCTTTCATATTTATGACTATGGAAAGCAAGTGAGACATATTCTAAAAGGTTGAGCCACTTCAAAATAAATAGATTCTAAATAAAGTCAGTGAAGTCTTCAGCTATTAAAGATATATATATATATATATATATATATACACACACATCTTTAAAAATACATATATAAAGATAAATATGTATATATAATGTATCTTTAATAGTTGAACACTGCATTGTATGTGTGTATATATATATATACACACATATATATAGCTTTAATAACTGAACACTGCAGATGTATGTGTATATATGTATGTGTGCATGTATATACATACACATATGCATGTAAATGTGTATATATTTTTCCTGGTTAGCTCATTGGAAAAGCTTAAAATTGGGAGGAACACATATATATGTGCACACACATTTCTCAAAATTTATATTTATATGTATATATGTATATATATTATATATACATAGACATAAGCACATAAGCATGTCATATACATTGTATATGCATATGTATGTGCCCTCAATTCAACTTTAGAAATAGTGATGTGAAAATAATACAAGATGTAATAAGGGTATATTCAAGCAAGTGAGAGAGAGGAAGGACTGGCTTCTTTGCTGCCCTGGATCAAAGCTCCAGTGATCCTACCCTGGTTATGGCCATGCCAAAGTTCCACTTAAAACAAATGTATGACAGTCTTCAGCCCAAAGTACCAGGTCCCACTTTGGGAAGACTATTCCAAGTCCCTCACCATCTGGGAAATATAAAGAGGAAATGACCAACTCTCCACAAACCAATGTATTCTCAGTACCTAGAACACAGTAGACATTTGATAAATGCTTGTTGATTGACTGAAAAAGCAATTTCATTTTCTTATGAACTCTTACAAATACTCAACTTTAACTTACCAGGGAGGTTGATCATTAAATGCTTCTCTTCTTTGCCTCTCTTGAAGCCTTCTTTTTTCCTCCAATTTATTGCTCTGAAGTTTCAAATATATCCAAAATCAATCTACTAGGTATACTTTAAACAAAAAAAGAATGATTGCTCAATTATCTAAGACACAGCATATAGATGGACCTTTGGCACCTAATTTAGTTCATATAGAATACCTCAGAACCTGCCCTAGTATGGAATACTGCTCAGAGATGAGTAAAACTACTGTACTCATGTCTGGCATGCCAGGCCAGATATCCTATAGTCACTTTGCAGCTTCACTTTCTTGGCTTGCTTTGGGCAAATCACAGACTCCATCAGCATTTCAGTTGTTCCAACTTTAAGGTGGAAATGCTAATACTACTCTTTTCTACTAACCAAGTATTTCTAAATATGGAAATATAAGGTTTCTTTTTAGGCAAGTCAAATAACTTATAGCAAAAGTACTAGGAAATCTTCCATATAAAATCAAAATAGTTTAACCTAACAGGGCAAGTTAAATGGATGAATAATGCTTTTTTTATCCAGCTTATGATGTGTAACTGAATAATCAGCCGTAGGGCTTGTTCATTAATACACACACACACACACACATATATATGATAGATCCTACAAATGAACATTAAGCTGGATCCAGAATTGAAAGAGGAGAACAGGCTATACCACCTTTGGAAATTTTTGCTCTGTGTGTGTTTTTTTAAAATGTCCCCAAAATTCTTCTAGAAAAAAAGGCTTTTAATGACAATATTGGGTGATTTTAGAAAGCCATAAAATACTACATCAATCTCTGAAGAATTAAGGGGGGGGATCATCTAAAGAGTAAAAGAGATAATGTGATGATTGCTGGCAGGCTAAAACATTTTACAAACAAGGAACTGTTCAGATGAAGTTAAATAAAAGACAATAGATGGTTGGAAAAGGAAGATCAGCCTCCCACATAGCAAGAACAAAGAGTGACTGATGGACATGCTGTAAGTTCTATTTATGGCTACTAAATGTCAAAAAAAAGGAAAAGGAACTGCCACCAGCAAGCAGCCCCTCTCCCCTTGCCTCCCGCAGCACAGTCGACCAAATCCTCATGACGGATTTGTGAGAGAACATGAACACCGGATGGGCAATGACATATGGGGTAGAATTGAGGGGAGGAACTCACGCGACGGAGATTACATATTCACGGGCATTTTAGGAAATGCTACCTTGTTTTTCTCTCCTCATTGGCCCTTTCACTTCATGTGGGTGATAAACCAAGAGGAAATCACATCAAGAAAGAAGGGATGACTTCTAAAACACAAGCCTGAAGAACCTTAAACTAAATAATATCAAGGAGGGAGAAGACTGCTTATGTAGTATCCACAAAGTCCAATACCATAAAGAATGGATACAATGAAGGGAGAAGAGCAGTTGACATATAGAAATCCATAGTAGACAAAATCCAAAGAGAAGCCAGTAGTAAAAAGCTATGGCATCAAATGTCTATATACAAATGCCCCAAGTTTAGGTAACAAACAAGACACACTAGAGATATGAGGAGGCAAATTTGATCTCATAAATATGAGATGTGAGGAGGAAAATTTGATCTTATAGGTAAGGATGAAACCCACATCTGTACCATGTCCCTGGATGTGTATACCTTAATCAAAATAAATAGGATAAAGAAAAGATAGGAGAAGGTGAGACAGCATTGTATATTAATAAAATATACTCAAGGGAAGAAGAAATAAAGCACTCAGTCAGTTAAAAAGTACTTATTAAATACCTACTGTGTGCCAGGCACTGTGCTAAGCACAAAGTGTGGGAGAACAGCAGAATATTTTGTGAAGAAACACAAGTGATTGAGTCAGTAGGTATCTGGATGAAACGATGAGCTAAGGAGCTTTGGAAATAGATCATAAGCCTGGCAGAGGAATGAGGGAGCTTCAATTGTCTAGATATCTACTAGAAAAGCAAAACACCTAACAACTTCCCGACTTGCCTTAGCAATAATTTCATCCTTCATAGGGAAAGGAAACAAGGAAGGGAAATTCTAACATGGAGTCGATTCCTACTAACAAGGAGGAACTGGTTCCTGAGATGGAGATAAGTACCCTGGAAGAAGTGACCAATCCCTCCTAGAGTTTCTGATAGAGAAGGGGAAATGCAAATATAGTTTTAACATGTGCTCTGGATTCTGGGAACGTGGATTTTAGAAAGGGTTCAGAATAAAGGTAGGTATGACTCCAACTGGAGTGGGGAATGGGCTTAGAATATGTCTGAAGAGACCAGTGTGGATTCACAGGAAACTCAACAACAAATTGAGACTTTAGAGAAGAAGTAAATGAAAAGAGAGGATAGCCGCAAACTCAAGGCACAGTCTTGCCCAAATAGTGTTGGGAGGGCTAAAATTCAGAATTAGCTGAGGCTGGCAAGGAAAGGTGATGACAACAAAGAGGGTTTTTTGGTCTAGTTTTTACTTTTATTGGGAGAAAGAGGAGCATCAATGAAGGGACAACACCTTTGCTTAAAATGGATAGGGCAACTGACAGAGAGAAAGCAGAGCTGCTTAATTCTGATTTTACTTCTGTCTTCTATGCCAAGGAAAATGACCTTTGCATGAAAGAAGAACAAAAAAAGTCACTAAGAGATCTATATCCAAGTGAAGGGACGGTAAAAGAGGTACATAGTGGCCCACGAGCAATAACAAGTACCTCCTGTGCACCAGGCACCACGGTAGGTGCTGGGGACACAGAATGAAACAATCTCTGCTCACAAAAAGTTTGCATTCTAATGGGAAAGACAACAAGTAGATAGATAAGTATAAATGGAATAAATATAAGGAAAGTAAAGAAAAGGTAGTCAAATATTAGGTAGTTTGGGAGGGAGGTATGAGAATTAGGAGACTGGAGGGGACAGAAGAAACCAAAGTTTTCATGGAGAAGAAGATGGAGCTTATGCTGTAATGTAATAGTTAACTCATGTCAATAAACATTTATTAAGTGCCT
Source organism: Vombatus ursinus (assembly GCF_900497805.2). Lineage (NCBI taxonomy): Eukaryota > Metazoa > Chordata > Mammalia > Diprotodontia > Vombatidae > Vombatus > Vombatus ursinus. Next base: position 29,125,191 of record NW_020954580.1, on the reverse strand, counting down.
ACTATGTGCCAGACACTGTTCTAAGCACTAAAAACACACATACACACACACAAAGGCAAAACCAGTTTCTGCTCTTAAGGAGTTCAACAGTCCAATGAGAAAGAAGGTATGCACACAACTATGTACATCCAAGATATATACTGTAAACTGGAGGGAATCTCAAAAAGAAGGCACTAGCATTAAAAGAAAATAAATATAAAATAAATATATATTTAAAATAAGTACAAAATTAAAACAAAATAAAAATAAACAAAATAAAATTTTAAAAAGGGAAATGTTTCTTGAAGGAAAGCAGGGAAGTCAGGAGATGAGATGAGAAGATAAAACACTCCAGGCATCAGGGACACCCAGTGAAAATGTTCAGTCAGGAAACAGAGTATCATGTACGAGGAACAGCAAGGAGGTTAACATTACTGGATTGTAGAATGAATGAAAGGAAATTAGGATGTAAGAAGACTAGAAAGGTAAGAAGGAGTCAGGATATGAAAGGCTTTAAAAGTCAATGAATTGGTTGATCTTGAAGGCAATAGGGTGCCACTGAAATTTATTGAACAGGTGAGTGACATGATCAGACCTGCACTTAGAGAAAGATCACTCTGATAGCGAAATGGTGCAAACACTGAAGTAGGGAGAGACTATAGACAGGGAAAGCAACCAGAAGTCTCACAGTCCAGGCATGAGGTGGTGAGGAGCTACACCAGGGTGGTGGGAGTGTCCGAGGAGAGAAGGGGGCATATAGAAGATAGACAGGGGAAACTGGGCTTGGACTGTGCTAACACACTGATCAATGACTCTCATAAAGCGTAGATGGCATGCTCATCAAAGTTTGGAGTGATGAATGACACAGTAGACAAATAGGCAGCTAGATGGCTCAGTGGATAGTGCACTGGGCCTGAAGTTAGGAAGGTCTGAATTCAAATCCAGCCTCAGACACTTAGTAGCTGTGTGACCCTGGGCAAGTCATTTAACCCCATTTGCCTCAGTTTCCTCATCTGTAAAATGAGAAGGAAATGGTGAACCACTCGACCATCTTTGCCAAGAAAACCCCAAATAGGGTCATCAAGAGTCAAACATGACTGAACAACAGTTATCAGTGGGCGTAGAAGAGCGAGTGCTGATAAAACCATAGCCATGGGTAGAATTTACAAAGACATTAAATTAGGCTCCATGTCAGGATAAATTTCCTAACATAAGGCTATCCAGAAATGGAATCGGTTGTCTGGAAAAATGTGTGTGTAGGCGGGGGGGGGGCGGTTTCTTTGGAGATCTCAAAGCAATGGCTAGATGACTTTTTTGGGGGGGATTATAGTGAGGATAATTTTCATGCCTACATAGAGGTTAAAGTCTCCTTTAACTCAAATTCTATAATTCTTCAAAAAAGTCTATTCATAAACCTACTTGAAATCTCCAAGGGGCAATAGGCATTCAAATACAACAGGACTTCATTAAAATACTAGTGCCAGGGAAGAGCACCAGCTGCCCACGTTACAGGCTTTCCATGATGCAACAAGGTATTTGTCTGTATCCCTTGCTATTAGCATCAGCAAGGATCCCACTGCATTTCCATATCTGTGGCTATTCAGAGTCTTAATGTCTCGTTTATCACTTTTTTTTTTTTTTTACAAAGGGGATAAAATTTGACCCAGTGTTTCACTGATGTGGAACATACCAGAACTTTACTCATGAAACTGGAAGTTTTTATTCCATTTCAGGTGTGAGGATATTATATTATAAAAATTTAGCAGAGTCCAGTTGGAGTGTATAGCTCCAATCAAAATGTTAAAAGCTTGTTTGCATCCAAATGCATTTCTTTTTTTAATTGAATTTAGAAGAAAGTCTTGAGGTTTAAAACGAATTTCTGAAAATGGGCCTCATTATTCCGAAACAGAGAACAGTATTAAGGTTATTTGCATCTGCTAATATTGTACAGTGCCTTTTTGCCTTCTCCTTTCAATCTGAAGCTTTAATATCTTAGTCAAATTTTCTCTGCTTTAGAGAGCACCACATGTAGGAAATGTTAACTCACCATTATTACACTATGGATAATCATCTGTTTTTAACGACAGAGCAGACACATTATCCCAAAATTGATCACAGGGGCTTTGTTCTTTTATAGCCCTAATCTGAGGTTTTGGAATGGCAGGGACAGTATTCTCTCAGTTCCCCCTTGGGGCTTGTCATCAGGAAAACTAATGGTTAGAGCTGTCCAAAAGTAGAATGAACTGTTGGTGGTAGGTGATCTCTCTTCCTTGGAGGTCTCCAAGAAGAGGCTGGATGATCGATGTGGAGGTATATTAGAGAAGAGATTTATGCTCTGGGTCAGATTGGCATAAGTGGTTTCTGAGGTTACTTGGGATTCTGAGTTAGGATTACACTTCTCTATTGTTGTTGTTGAGTTGTTTCATTCATGTCTGACTCTTTCTGACCCCATTTGGGGTTTTCATGACAAAGATACTGGAGTGGTTTGCCTTTTCCTTCTGCAGTTCATTTTACAGATGAGAAAACTGAGGCAAACAGGGTGAAACAACTTGCTTAAAGACACACAACTAGTGTCTGAAGCTGGATTTGAACTCAGGTCTTCCTGATTCCAGACTTGGTGCTCTATCCACTATACCACTGGGCTGTCCCCTACAAATTTGATTCAAACTGTCTTCTGCTCTAAGATTATGTTCTTTGGCTAAAGCTCTCCAAGGCATAATCCAGTCTCCTCCTAGGCTCCACAATAAATATGTGGGATCACTATATTTTCCCCTCTTCAACCTGCATCTGTATAGACAAGGGGAATTACATTAAGTCCAGGGGAATCTAGCCACCTCCACAGTTTCCTGATAATTAAACGTACACCAGAAATCAATTTCTCAGCTTTCTGCATCAAGTATCAGAGGATAACTAATAACATTGGGCTGGTGACCTCTGGTGACAGTCTTCTGACATAGGAAACTAGAAGAGAGGATGTGATTAAGGAAATCTGAGTTCACTGAAGAAGAGAAATGATATCCTTTGCCCTGCTCTGCAGAGGCAGTCACGGATGGCAGACCAGGGCCTGAACTGTTGGGATTTTATTTGGTTCCTGGCCAAACAGAAGGATGGTCAACTCCTCTCTGGGTTAGCAGATTCTGCACACTGGCATCGGTGCATATCTACGTCCATCTTGCATTTAAAGGGATGAGTGCTCCATAAGCACAGCCATTAAGACCTGATGCAGACATATTCAAACTGGCAAAACAAAGCCCCTCGTTTACAGGAGCCATTTTCACACTTGGCATATCAGTTGTTCTCCAATCTGTTACAGCTAAAGATTGTATTTACCCACGTATTTACCCATTTCCATTGTGTATGACTTTTTTTTTTTTAGAAGCCAAAGAAAAATGGATATAGAACAGTCCCAATGACCCCTAGAGTCAAAGTATATGTATGTAATAATAATAATATATCATATATCATATGATAATATAACATTATATACATATATGTACATATATATGCACACACATATAAAATATATGTGTGTATATATATGTATACATATGTGTATATATATACATACACACATATATATAAAACCAAGAGATAGATAGATAATCTGGTTTTAAACTCATCTGCCAGGGAAGAAGAACTACAGTTTTCCCTTTGAGTGAAGGGAAGCCTGATGCCAGGATATCCAACCCCATTCCTAACCAGCCTGTACCAATGGTCACTCTCAAAACTGAAGGTAGAAAGTAATTGATAAGCATGTACTAACAGCCCACTACTATATGCTGAGGACTGTGGTATATGAAGGGGGTGGGGAAGGAAAGAAAAGCCCCTTCCCATCTTGCATTTACTACAAATGTTAAATGTTACACACAAAATATTAAACATAAAATATAAAACAGATTCAGAGACTCATACTGCTATATGACATGGTCCTTGAAGAAACTGTCTAAGAGTCGACAACAGTGTGGTTTATTATAGATGTTCGATGCTAATTAAATTGACTCTACAGGAAAAGAGATGGTGACTTTAGCTGGTCTTTAGCTGACCACACATTACATGAAGCTCAGGTGAGGGTCTTGCTGGCTTCGTTTGACAAAACTAACAGGCTGTGTCCAAAAGGACATCTACCAGGTCAAGTGTTCCTGAGGGCACTGAGCCTATCTGCCAATAATATGAGAGCTAGGAAGGCATGCCCTCCTCCTCATAAAGGAAAAAGAGAACAACAAATAAACAAAGAAAGAATTTTAGAAGCTCTCACTAAAATCGTCTAACTGAATACACAGTACCCAACATCAAATGGAAATTGACTCATTGAAACTAAAAATATTGAAAAGAAAGCACAAATGTCTTGTGGATATTTTATAGGTACCATAAGCAATTAGTCTAGCTTTGGCTAATTTATATTTTCCTATAAAAAACATATCTGTTGCTTGGTAGCCAGGGCTAGATTCTGGCCAAAAATAAATTACTTAAAATGAAAAAAGGGAGGGAGGAGGAAAAGAAAGTCATCCTCAGAGAGTAAAATCCTGTTTTTTTCTCAACTTAAATCTCCAGCAGGTGCTATACACAGCTGGTCTGGCAGTCAGGGACAGCAGAACAGGAACAGAAAGCCAAATTGGAATGTATGTCCTATGGCTTGGGGAGAGGACATGCTTTGGACCTATGCTTCTACCATCACCATGACAGGGTCTTCCAAGATCCTTTCCCTAACCTTACAGAGCCAGTCAGCATAATATATGCTAAAGATTAACGACTAACAGTGTTGTTGTAGCAAATAGTTGGAAACAAAGTAGGTGCCCATCAACCAAAGAAACTGCGGAACAGATTGTGGCATGTGAATGTAACATAATATTTTTGCACTATAAAAATAATGATGACTATGAAGAAATCAGAGAAACTTGGGAAGATTCATGAACTTAGAAAGTAAAACGAGTAGAACCAATAGAATAATGAGTACAATAAAGAAAAAAAAAAACCCTTTGAAAGGCTTCAGAATTTTCATTGATACAGTGACCAATCATGACTTCAGAAGATTGAGACTAGAGATGCAGAATAAGACATGATATGACCTCAGAAGTAGCCAACACGTTAATTTAACTTGTTTGAGTATAATGAATTGTTATTAGGGAAGAGGAGTTATTGGAAGACGATAGAGAGGCAAAAAAGCGTCAACATAACAAAAAAAAAGTCACATACCAGAAAACAAAAACAAAAACAAAAACAAAATCAAAAACAAATTCAGAAAGGCACCCAGGCAGGGCAATTGTTACACATTAACAAACAGTATTTTCCAATAGGAAGTGCTGTTCACTACTGCCAAAAACTGAAGAGAGTACTGAGAAAAGTGCACTGAACTAATTAAGCAGTCATTGATCATAAAACAATTTAAACATAGAAACAATTTACATAGAGTGGTGGGAGCAAGAAGCTTGACTTCAACAATGAGCTTTTATTAAGTGCTAGCCACGGATGTGTCAGGCACTATGCTAAGCACTAGGGATAAAAAGAAAGACAGAAGGATGGTTCTTGCTTTCAACAGGCTCACATACAAATACATGTGTAAATAACTTGGCACCTACAAGACAGATGCAGTATAAGTAGGAGATAATCTCAGAGGGGACAGCACTAGCAGCTGGAGGGACTGGGAAAGGTGTCTTGCAGAAGGTAGAATTTGGACTGAATCAAGAAGGAGATATGCCATTCCAAGAAGTAGAAGTGAGGAGGAAAAATATTTGAAGGATAGAGGGAAGCCAATTCAAAAGCACCAGGTCAAGAGATGGAGTGTTATGTAGGAAGAACACTGAATTAGAGAGTATATGGAGGGAGAAAAAAGTGTAAGAAAACTGGAAGAGGTAGGAAGGGGTCCGATTGTGAAGGGATTTCAAAGGCAAACACAGAGGATTTTCTATTTGATTCTGTAGGTAACAGGAAGCCCCTGGAATGTGTTAAGTGGGAGGGGTGACATTCAGATCCGTACCTTAAGAAAATCATTTGGCACCTGAGTGAAAGATGGATTGAAGTAGAGAGACTTGAGGAAGGAAGACCAAGCAGAAGGTGCTTCTGATAATCCAAGCGGGAAACAGTGAAGACCTGCCCCTATCACCATTCGTCTGAAAACTACAATGTTTAGATTAATGTCTTCTGGTCATAGGATCACTGATTTAAAACCAACAGGGACCTCCTCATTTTATAGGTGAGAAAGTTGAAGGGCAAGAAGGTTCAGGGACTTGCCCACATTCATATCAGCAATAAGCTTCAGAGACCTGGGAAAGACACTGGTTTAACAAGGCCATGGTCTCCCTGCATCCAGGTTTATCTCCAGTCATCCTAATCTATGTCTTGCCACTGGACCCAGGTGGCTCTGGAGGAGAAAATGAAGCTGGTGACTTTGCACAGCCCTCCCTCACTTGAATCCAATTTGTTTGCAAGTCATGGCATCATCTTCCTGTTGTCATGGTCCTCTTCAAGAGCCAAGGATAAACAACAACAGCAAAAACAAGAAGCTTCAGATGAGGGCTTTAAATTCAGGTCATCTAAGCCCTGAGCCTTACTCTTACCATTGTACCACACTGCCCTGCTTCAGCATCAAAACTTCATCTCACCTTTTCTCTCTGAATCGCCTTTATTGCTTGGAGTTTAGCTTCTTCTACTTCCTTCTGCATCCTTATACATTCTTCCCTTTTTAGCTACATCATTTTGAGAAGACACAGTTTTGAAAAAAAAAAGTTAGCATTTTTTTAGTCAATCTCAAATGCAGAATTATGATGAAAGCCAAATTATAATATTGTTTGTACTAAACCTCAACATGATCAGAGATTCTTATTTCAAGTTCCATAGAAAGCAAAGAACAGCTGGGACATCTTCCTCAAACACTGACCATTTTACAGAAACTATTTCCTATTTCATTAAAGTAGTCTAGGATGAAATAGGCTTAGCTGGGCCTCTGGACCAGAGGCATTTGAAAGTAGCAACAGAACTGCTTTTTAAGGGACTGGCCAAGACAATATTCCCAGAATGTAACATCCCATAGACTTCTATTCAAATTGAATAGGGATATTTGCTGACATTTCATTTTTTAATTCTCTCACTTTGATTTGCAACTAATTTGAAAACTTCATAACACTGATCAAGTAATTGTGTGATTTTTTTCATCATTCATTAAAAGCACTGATATTCAAAAGCAAAAAAAAAATATCCTTGATAAAATTAACTAGATAGGATGGATTCTTTCTGACCTTTTGCTGGTATTTAGACTGTAAGAGTTGACATTGTTGTTTCTTCCTAGCTTCAGCCTCTGATTGGTTTCCACCTTATAAAAAATGAGAGTTAGAGACAAGGAAGCAATAAATAAAACTTGAATATTTAACTGAAATGTCAGCCATCAAAGAGGCATTAAGGCATAGTCTGCAACAGGGATTTACTTATTAATGGTTTAATGCTCATGGACATTAAAATAAAACTGAATTCTTTAATAAGACATTACAGAATAAGGGTTTCTATGTGTTTTAAAAGATTCCTGACTAAGCTATTCTACTTACAAAGATTTCTAACATTTTGCTCTAATTTTAATTATTCAAATTTTCTAGCTTCTATCCACTGTCAAATAATATTTGAGTGCCCATACTCAATAATAAATAAATTCAGTTCTTCTCTTCCAGAAGCTTAAATTCTAAAACACTTCTCCCTCTTAGACTTTCTGCTACCTACAAATCTCTGTTGGGGAGTACCTATTCACTTTCTTCTCTCTTGTGTATCCTATTGTCCTGTATTGAAATAGGAAACTCTCAAATCCCAAGGTTTAATCCATATTATGTGGATATAAATAAATTCAAAGGAAATCTTCCAGCAAGATTTATTCCTTAGAAACCCACACAATTTGTTGTTATTTCTCGCATTATTCAAGAAACATGGAAGTCATATCATTTACTAGTTGTCAGCCGAACACAAAATTAATTTAATACCAAAAATTCTGACTGCACAATAATTGTCTAAGAACTGGCGATTAGAGATTTTCTCAATGTTTATTCAATCTTGGTATGCATATTATGTTGTTATTGTTCAGTCGTTTCAGTCATGTCACCACAACTCATCATGACCCCATTTGGGGTTTTCTTGGCAAAGGTACTAGAGTGGTTTGCCATTTCCTTCTCTAGCTCATCTTACAGATACAGAACTAAGGAAAACAGGGTTAAGTAACTTGCCCAGGGTCACATAGCTTCTAAGTGTCTGGGACCAGATTTGAACCTAGAAGATGAGTTTTTCTGACTTCAGGCTTAGCACTAAAAGATTTCTGAAAGAAATTTCAGTTCTCTGAAAGATTCACTTTCACAAAAAAAATATTAAAATAATTAGTATTCTGAGTAGCTCTTATAACTGAACCACTAAAGATATCACTTGTTGTTCTTCCTCTGCTTTTCGGGGGGAGATAGAAGGGGAGGGGAGGTAGGAGAAGAGATGATAAGGGAGAAGCAGTAACTTTGAAGATTTTGATCTAAAGTTGCAACCATTTTATGGAAAGAAAAAAAAAACTATTCTAACACAGCGGTAGAGGTGGATGAGGGGAGAGATAGGTACAGATCCAGTAGTAGTGAGTTTTTTTCCCCCAAAATTTTCCCAAAGTCTAATTTTACATATTATAATAATTTTTTTTCCTTATGCTTGGTCTAAACACTTTGACAGTGGAGTGGAAAGTTCTCCTATTTATCGACTTTTTCATTAGCCTTCTTATGCAGTCTTCACATTACTTCTACTTACAAACTATTTTTTTTTTCCAAATTAGGTCTATCTTCCATCACACCTCCTAGGGGGCAGGGTAGAGAGAAGAGGATATTTTCCCCCAAAATTGCCACTCTTAATTGGAAGTATATTTCCTCTAGATTCCTCTGTATTAACTAAGTCTAAGACAACAGTGTGTGTCCCTTCCTTTATGTTCCCACACCAGATGGGAAGGAAAGACGATTGAAAAGATTCCCATTAAGTGGCCTCCCTTCTGAATGATTCAAGCCCTCAGAAGAGCTAGGATAAGGTAATTCATCACCCTGGCAGCATCCCCTCTTGAGGATCAAAAGGTCTCTCTCCTTAGAAATGAAAACATAGATGACATTTCTCTTCACATATACCACTGTGTCCCTGGCTCACCTTCACCTCATATTCAGAATCTCCTCTGCCTTCATTTCCACACAGATTAGTATTTCCCCTCCTGTGATTAAAATGCTCAAAGAGCCTTTCACTCACAGCTTGACTTGTCCTACCAGGGAGTCATCCTGTTCCCCAGGTAGGCTCTTTTCTTCAGAGTGCAATCGTTTATGGATGGGTCTAAATGATTTGATGATTAAGCCTTCATTCCATTCCCTGGCAACTTAAAAGTATTCTGGTATTTGCTAGGCAGCCACTGCGTCATCTATCTGATGCTTTGGGTAAAGTAACTGGGAGATTTAAATGTGTTTACTTAAAAACACACTCCACCCCAGACACTACAATGATGCTGAATGTTCTAAAAGGAGACAAATAAAAAGTACTTAGCTAGGAAAACGCATAACTTCCCTTGCTCAGGGTTACAACCCTGGTCCTCCTCAAGTGCCATGTAGTATGTGAAGCCTTCCCCGATTGCCTCAGGAAAAAAAGGTGTTACTTCCTCTTTGCATCTTTAGCAAGTTTTTTATTTTACCTCTTTATACATTCTCAGCTTCTCTGTTGTATTGTATTGTACATATTTATGTATATTTTATCTCTTCCAATAAACCTGGGGTCCAGAGACCCCCCCCCCCACCAAGGGAATCTGTGGATAGATTTCAGGGGGTTTGGGAATGGGGAAAAAAATTATCTTTATTTTCACTAACCTCTAACTGAAATTTAGCATTGCTTCAATTATTTTAAAAAAGTCATATTCTAAGAAGGGACTTGTAGTCTTCACCAGATTGCCAAAGGGGTCCATGACATACCTTAAGGACTCCTACACTAAACAGACCCTGCTTTCAGGGGGGTTACAGTGTTATTTCATTTCTATATGCTTCACAGTAGGATAAGTACCACTCTGCACATAGCAGGCAGTTAAAGAATTAACTGAAAGCAATGTTAAAAACCACCTCTGGAATGTAATGGAAAAACATTTATAACCCTACATAATATGTGGGAATGTACTAAGCAATAGGAATATGCCTACTCTCAGAAAGCTCACATTCTAATTGGGGGAGACCATAAACACTGGAAAGTTGAGCTGAGGAGGAAAGATCTTAGAGATCAGGAGCAAGATCCAGGGACCCTTAGGGGATACTGTTAGGGAAGGGAAGTCTGATGGTCTTTAGGTGGGTGGAGTTTCACCTTGGGACAGTGGAGAAGAATTCTGTTTTCCTTTTTTCTTTCTTTCTATTTTTTTTTTTTTTTGGTGAGGCAATTGGGGTTAAGTGACTTGCCCAGCGTCATACAGCTAGTAAGTGTCACATGTCTGAGGTCAGATTTGAACTCAGGTCCTCCTGACTCCAAGGCCAGAGCTCTATTCATTGCACCACTTAGCTGCCCCTCGCTTTTTCAGCTATTCTATTTTCTTACCTAGTTTATTTGGCTTTGTGTGGATTGGCCTAGACCGTTGTTGCTGTTTCCACTTCTCCAAATCTTCCAATTCTTTCTTAGCAACTAAGCCAGATGGGAAAGATGAAACAAATGGATGAAAGTTAAAAGGGGAAAAAATAAGTTACTTATAAACATCAAGAAAAAAAATTAAAGGCTGTGACTCCTAAGTATATGAGTTAGTAAAGAAGGGTCTATAGCATCTAATTCTTACTCATGCCCAGGAATGAACCTGAAACTCACAGTCACCTTGGCATCAGATTTTCAATATGAGCCCCATGTTAAGAGAAACAAATTAAATAATCACATTTTGCTTCATTAACTGAAATGCAAGAACTTAGTTTTTCCTTCTAAATTTATCAACCCTCAAAAGTCAATTACAGAATCAATAAAAAAATTAGGAGAATCATATTTTAATAAGTGCATTCCAAATAGACTTTAAAAGTAGTTTTTAAAATATTGTAGGTATTTAAAACTTGCTAGAGACTAAGGTTTTTTTTTTATTTAAGCCCAATTTCTTTTTAAATTATTTCTTCCCAGAAGTATATGATGGTTCACAAAGCTGTGTTCTGATGTCTCAGTGTAATATGGAAGTAATTCTGGGTTCCTGAAGGCTCAATCAGTGGCACACAAACTCTGTCAGGTACTACCACACCAGAAAGACCACGTACGGGATCATACTAAGGATTGGCCTAAGTGCAGAAAGATGGATCACGGACAGGCTGTACCAACTGGTAAACAAATTCCTCAGGCATGGTGACAGATAAATCAAAAAATACAAAATGGCACTTGGTCTTGTGAAGTTCCATCATGCTTCTTTAGTGATGGTGGCAGAGGTTATCGAGAATCACACTAGTTCATCTATATACATTAACTTAGCTACCAGCATTCTAAATAGGAGATCCTTGTCCAATGACCAACTAGTGAGCACACTATCAGAAAAAATTAAATCACATTGATTTGATATTCTTGCTATAAATGAAGCCAAGCAGACAAATGGAAGTTGCATTTAAATGCAAGGATGACACACAGGATCTCCATGAAGAGTCAAATAAAGGAGTTAAAAGTTGGCTTTATTGTGCATATTTACAAAAGCAACAAAAGACATTTCTTGGAACTCTCGGTCATTCTATATTGCAAGATATAAAATAAACAATTACAAGCAAACCATGATAAAGATAATTGTAGCCTAGGTACCAAGATTGGTGAAGAGGTAGAGCAGGTCTGAGAAGAATTTAAGGCTTTCCAAATTAAAGCACACATACTACAACACTTAGTGACTTTAACATAAAAGTATACACGGGGAGAATGAAAAAAAAATATGTTGAATAACATAAATCAGGAGTAAGAAATGAAAGAGATCGAAGGCTACTGTAAATCAAGTATCAAACATGTAGCTCAGCAAGGCTGCAGCACTCCCAAGTATAGTCAGAACCATATTAAAATGTAATTGGGAAATAGTTAACAAAATAAGTAAAAATAGAATAGAAGATAATGTTAATATGTGGGTTTCTAAGTCAATATGATCCTTATGTATGGTTTAGTGGTCTCTCCACTTTACATTTGAGTTTGATATCACTGTTGTAAACTACACAGAAGCCTCATGACTAAATATCATAAAGACTTTATTCTTGCGTGAAATATTGGGAGGCTCTGGGACATTAATGATACCCAATAACAACATACAAAAAAGAAATCTATTTTTAAAAAAAAAAAGATATAACTGGTTACCAATGTGAGAGTCATTTCTGAATCAGTCATCTGTGTAGAGTCAGGGAAACAATAGAAAAGAGATCAAAATTAAAACCAAATTAAAAGAATAAAAATAAGGGAATATGGCATACAATTGAGGCAATTCCAATCTGGCCTATCAAAATAAGCTATTAATGCTATAAATAAAGTGAGAATTGGATTTTAAAAAAACTCAGACATCAGCAAAAAAAAGTCACCATTTTTAAAGTTTAACAGATTTAAACCAATCACCACAACAGAGAAATTGAGAAGCTTGATCTCTATGCAAGTTGGAAAAATTGATACAGTGGTTTGTGATATCAGCTCATTTGTCAAATCTTAGAGAGAAAAATTGTGTGTGAGATTATAATCTTACGGGTTTATGATGAGTTTGTGAGGCTGCCCCCCCCAAAACCAGCAAGAAATAGGGGAGGGAAAAACAAGAAACCTTGGTAGGAGATTCAAGTCAGCTCACTCAAAGATCATTTAATAATAAATCTAGAAGGGCAGACAACAAAAATGGAAAAGATCTGCTAAGGTTTCTATAATGAACTCCTCTTCCATCAGTGATAATGAAATCACCTAGCTTTGACTCTCATATTATAGTTCATGATTAACAGTATGGGATAGCAAAAGTGATACTGAAGGAAAAAAAGATGGGAAGAGGGGTTAAACCAGACAAAGTATATACAGAAGAGATCTATACAAAAAGTAACTCACCTTGAGAAATGAATCCTCATGACACTTGCATAAGGGAAGGATGTCAGAGGTTTAGAAAAGTATATAGACAATATTAAAGAAAAAAGGTCCCTAAGAAAATATTAGTAATTAGCAGACTGCATTATTTTTTTCCATCTCTACAAAATCTTCATGAAAATAATCTTAATATGCATGCCTGAATAAAGTCATAAAAAGAAAAAACTTTCACAAATATCATTCTATGGCAGCTCAAATCTTTATAGGCACTGACATCTAGGTGGTACAGTAAATAGAATGTTGTACTTGAAGTCAGGAAGACTCCAATCTGAATTATCCTTCAGGTGATTATCAGCAATATGAGCCTGGGTGAGTCACTTAACTTTATAGGCATGATTTCCTCATCTCCAAAATGGAGACAATAATAACACTAACCTCCTAGGGTTCTTGTAAGGATCAAACGAGATAATCTATGTAAAATACTTTGCAAACCTTGAAGTGCTATATAAAATTCTAGCTACTATAATTACTAAAGGTTCAGAGAATATAAAATACCATTGAGCTTTATTTTCCTATAAATACCGTATCTGATTCAGTAGAGCCAAATGCCCCCTTAAAGATTATTTTCTAATAAAGGGTCTCTCATGTATATGTTAAAATCATAAAATTCCCTTAAGGATGAAACAGAGGGTTTTAACAGCCTTCTCATTACAACTACCATAGACTTCTCCCTGATTCATGCCTCTACCTGCTGAAGCTAGCCACAGACATGGAGAATGTCCAGTGAAAAGACAAATTCTTTAGATGCTTCTGTAGGCAGATTACATTAAGCCCTGGATCACTGTAGAGCTTCTAAAGAGTTTGGCCTAACCACGCAAGGGAAAAAAACCAGGCATTTATTTATTAAAACATTTCTATGGGAAAGACACTATGGTAAGCACTAGGAATATAAAGGCCCTCAAGGAGCTTACACTCTATTGGGGGAAACATTGTGCATGTATGTAAAAGTATCCCCAGACATCCTCAACTCCATGAAGATTTTAGGCAGGGGGATGGAGGGTGGGCAGTGTTTTGCCTGGTGGTATACATAAAAATATTTAAGTTTTATAGGAATTCTAGCTTATGATAAGGTTGTAAGTACATACCAGCAAAATGTCTTAATATAGATCAATTATTTACTATTCTTAGTAGAACAATTAAAAAAAAAAAGCAACGGTTAAAAACAATAAAAGCATCAAAAGGCAGTGATACTCATTAGATCTATGAAGTACACTCACACACCCACACATACCAGAAAAACCTCAGAATCAAAGTAAAGCAAAGAGCACAGAATAACTGAATATACATACTCCTCGTTATCTTGTCTCTTCGGATCTGATCTGGAGCTATCACGGTAAACCCGGCCATGCTAAAATAGGGGGAAAAAAACATTATTTAAGAACATGCTTCCTGGGATAGCCTCCATTACATTGTCATGCAAAAATCATCATTTATTTTAAAAATCATTGAAATTGCTTCCTCTTGAAAAGGGCTAGCCACCATTATGACCAACAATATTTATTGGGCAGGCTCTATGCACAAATATTCTTCCAGGATCTCTAAAGGAAAGAAACAAGTATACAAAATGGCCCCTAACCACAAGTGTGTAAACTGCCTGCCTGAGGAGCCTGGGCCTACATACATGAAAAGGTGACAGTCTATGATGTTTGCTAAAGGAGTGGTTCCTAATGATAGCTATGTCAGCTCAGAGGCAGAAGAGATGAGGTGGGCTTTTTAGAGGAGAAGGATTTAAAATGGGCCTCTTGACTGAAACAGTCAGTAGAGTGCATGCTTTGAGTGGTTTTTCTATCAGCTATCATACATGGAAAATTTAAGAGTTAGGGAGTATAGCAGAGACGGGGCTGGACTTGGAATCAGGAAGATTTGGGTTCTAGTTCTAGTTTAGACTTTCTTTTACTATCTGTATAACCATGAACAAGTCACTTAACTGTTTAGTGCTCTCAGAAAACTCTGAAATAAATGAGTTAGGATCTGTATCAATAAAAAAATCCATCCTCACTGAGACATCCCAACACTAAATAAATCACAAGTTTGGTGGGGGAGGGGGGAACCAACCCCCAAACAAATACACTCTTCAGAAACAGAATCAGGAGAAAGAGAAGAATATTATGAAAACAAAAGCAACCAATTTTGAAAAGACTTAAGAACTCTGATCAATGGAATAACCACCCATAATTTGCACAGGACCGGTAAAGAATGTGACCCACCACCTGACAACAAAGATAGACTCATGCAGAATGAGACATACATCTTTGACGTGGCCAATGTTAGAATTTATCTGGCTTGACTATACTAATTGGTTACACGGATTTTGTTTTTCTTTTTCCCTTTCTCAGTGGAGATGGAGAAAAAAAAAAAAAAAAAGCTTGTTAATGGATAAAAATCTCAAATTTGTTTATGAAGACCTTTACAGAGCACTAGAAGAACCTAGGTATTTGACCCCAAGCAGAGCCAAGATAAAGCACAGAAACAGATTGCAGCTCGTGAGTAGGTAGGATACAAGAGAAAATACTGTGGTAAACACAATCAAGGTTTGCACATATGGATTTTTAAACCACTAATTACTCTTTAGATGACTCCTTATTCAACAAGGAAACGTGTAACTTCAAAGAACAAATTAGCAAAGGTTGAACAGCAGAGGCCAACAGGGCTGATTAACAGAAACCATTTCTTCCTTATCTCATTACTTACCTGGCAGCAAGGTTTCAGCCAACTTCAAACC
This sequence comes from Vombatus ursinus, assembly GCF_900497805.2. Lineage (NCBI taxonomy): Eukaryota > Metazoa > Chordata > Mammalia > Diprotodontia > Vombatidae > Vombatus > Vombatus ursinus. Next base: position 29,109,440 of record NW_020954580.1, on the reverse strand, counting down.
AGCCTGTAATTTTAGGCACGTGAATGTTAGGGAGACAACCACCGTTGCATGCAAATTGGGCTGTGGAGACCCAATTACCCAACATACATCAGTGGAAGGTGCACGTGAAGCCCAGTGTGCACCCAGGGTTACGAATACAAAATTAGGAAGCTGTTGCTGCAAATTAATCCCTTGTCCATTACATAGTCTTTGTTTGCTCAGAAGGAGGATTTTTCACTCCTCAACTGCCACGATTTCAGAAGATCTTGGTTGCTGCAACTCTGACTGGAAGGCTTACAGTCCTGAATATGGTCAAACATCATAGGACCCAAGCAGAAAAAGAATGCAGGTTCTGGTCTGAAGAGTTAAGAAATGGCAGGTCCTTTCCTAACTCCAAATATTACATGACCTTCCAAATCTAGTAAAGTCAGAAAGAATTTTTAAGCAGTTATTATGAGCTAGGTACTCTGCTATATGTCCAAGTATTTCAGTATCACAAATTAAGAGAATCTGCAATGAAACCTCAGAGAAAATCTATCTCCATCCAACATAACAACATGGCAAGGGAGGAGGAGAAGTGGGGAAGAGAATAAGCATTTATATAATGCCTACTGTATGCCAGGTACTGTGTTAAAATGCTTTACAAATATGATCTCATTTGATCCTCACAACAACCCTGGAGGTAGGTGCTATCATTATCCTTTTTTACAAATAAGGAAGCGAAGAAGAACAGGGTTAAGTGACTTGCCTAGGGTCACACAGGTAGTTAGTGTCTGAGGCTGGATTTGAACCCAGGTCTTCCTGACTCTAGGTCTAACAGGTTGTCCACTGCACTATCAGCTGACAAACTGACAAGTGGTCATCCAACTTTTGTTGGAAAATCTCTGGTGAGGAGAAAGTCACAATGCTCTAAACCCATTCCACTTTTAGATAACAGCGAGGTGGCTTAGTGGAAAATCCAGCCTCAGACAATCACTAGCTGTATGACTCTGGGTAAGTCCTTTACCCTCTGTTTGCCTCAGTTTCTTCAACTGTAAAATGGGAATAATAACACGTATCTCCCAGGATAGATGTGAGAATCAAATGAGATCATATTTGTAAAACACTTTACAAACCTTAAAGAACTGTATAAATGTTAGCTATTTATTATTATAGCACTTATTAGGAAATTTTTTTCCCTAATAGAGCCCAAATGTGCATCTCTGTAACTTCTACCCTACTGTTTCTAGTTAAATCTTTGCGGCCAAGCTAAACATGTTTAATTCCTTTTCCATATGACAATCTGAACACTTTAAAATGGTATCCTGTTGCCATTTCTTCTCATGCCCAAATTCCTTCAAACAATCCTCAAAGACCAGGATTTCAAGGCCCTTCACCAGCCTGTTTGCCCTCCATTTCTCGGGATTCTATTTTAGGATGTCATTGAAAAGATAAAGTCTCAAAATGCGGCCTGAACAAAATCAACATACAATAGAATTATCACCTATCACAAGAAATGAAAACGAAGCTCCTCCCTCCAAATCTGACCAACGGAGACTGTGCTGCTAGAAGCTATGCCACTCAACTCCACACTTTCTAGGACCAGAAATCCTCATCTTCACTCTGGCCCATCATCCACCCTGCGGGTCCTACTACCACTACTATAACACGCACACACACACACACACAACACACAACACGAACTTTCCATTGCCTCTGGAAAGGGTGTGTTAAAAGAACTGCTTTATGGCTCCACTAACCATCTTTTTTACTTCCCAATCCATTAACTCCCTTCCTTGGCCGCCATTCATAGATGTGTGAGGAGATTAGAACCAGAGATACACACACTCACACACATATATTATCATCTCTCCCATTAGAATGCAAGCTCTTTGAGGGCACAGACTGCCTCACTTTTGTATTTATGTCCCCAGCACTTAGCCTAGAAATTGGCATGCAGCAAATGCTTAATAAATGCTAGAAAAAGTCCACCCAACTTTCCAAAAAAAGAGAAGAGAGTAGAGTCTGTAAAGTATAGGCCAGTGAATTTGACTTTGATTCCTGATAAATTCTAGAATCTATTAATAAAAAAAGAACATCGATTCTAAGGATTCAGTTTGGCTTCGTCAAGAATATGTCATGCAGACTAATGTTATCTCTCTCTTTTTTTTTTTTTTTAAGATATGCATCATAGCATCCTGTTGATCCATGTTGAAGTTGCGCTGTCCTAAAACTCCCCTTTTCAGACAAACTGCAATCTGGCCCTACCTACTCCATCTTGTACCTGATTTTTTTAAAAAACCTAAATGTAACGCTCTATATTTATCTCTGCTAAATTATATCTTAATAGATTCAGCCCAATATATTAGCTTGTCAAGATTTTTTAATTCCTGCTCTCCAACATCTGATAAACATGTCATCATCCATGCTTTTATCCAAACCATTCAACATATGGACACAAAGATCCCTGCCATAGTTCACTGGAGCACATCCCCCCTTCTAAATTTAAATTGAATGACTAATGGCTACACTTCGGGCTCAGGCACTTAGTTTTGAGACTACATAACTATAGTATTTTCTAATCCAATTTTCTATGAGCATAACATGGGAACCAGTTCTTTGCTAAATATAGGTAAACTATATCAAATGTTCCCCTGATCTACCACTCTAGTAATCTTATCTTTAAAAAAAAGACATAATGTTAGTCTGTATGACATGTCCTTGATGAAGCCAAGCTGGATCCTTATAATCAATGTTCTAGAAATTCACTAACCATCTCTTTTATCAATAGATTCTAGAATACATCAGGAATCAAAGTCAAATTCGCTGGCCTATACTTGCAGACTCTACTCCCTTCTACGTTTGCATTTTATTTGTTTTGGTTTTTTTTGTTTTTGTTTTTTTTAAGGCAATTGCGGTTAAGTGACTTGCCCAGGGTCACACAGCTAGTAAGTGTCAAGTGTTTGGTCTGAGACCGGATTTGAACTCAGGTCCTCCTGACTTCAGGGCCGGTACTCTATCCACTGTGCCACCTAGCTGCCCCTGAACATTTTCATTTTAAACACCTATCCCCCTTCTCCATGATACTTCAAAGAATATCAATAGAAGTTCAGCAATAACCCAAATCTAGTAAAGTCCTTTCAAAACCCAAGAATATCGTCCATCTGGGCCAGACAAACTTATGAAGAGCAGCTACTTTTGTATTTCTTTGGGGTATCAACTCCCTGTTAGCCATTTTTGTCCTATCCCTCTAAATCTAAATATTATTTTTCTTGGCAGAGAGAACGAAAGCAAAATTAGACTTGAGTAGCTCTGCCTTCTCTCCCTTGTCCATGATTGGCCTGTCAAGCAAAGTAGGAATCCTTTCTTTGATCTTCTTTTCTCCAATGGAGGGAGGAAAGGAAGAAAGGAGGGAAGGAAAAAAGGAGAAAGTGAAAGAAGGAATGACAGAGGGAAAGAAAAGAGTAGGGAAGTGATTGGGGGAAAGGGAGGAAGAGAAGAAAGAAAGGGAGAGAAAGGAGAAAGGGAGACAGGGAGAAGGGGAGGATGGGAAAGGAAAGAAAAAGAAAGAAAAAGAAAGGAAGAAAGAAAGAAACCCTCTTCATTGGCTTCATGTTTCTCAGCCTCAGATCATTCTGAGCTCTAGCGTACTTGCCATTATTCCTAAGGGACCTTAATGAAATGTTGTATTTAGTCTCCTTGACCGGTCTTTGCTTTCATCTTCTGTACATTTTTTCCCCCAAGTTCATGTACATCCACATTCATTTCTTTAGATACCTCATCCTCGTCTTGAATTTTTCCTGAATAATTCCTTAGAATTATTTCCTTCTGTGTCTTCAGAATTTCTTTCTTGAGAGTTTCCCATCTTTCCTAGTCTGATTTCCCCTGCAGAGTTCTAGTCTACGAGGTTCTAACTGAACCCTTCAAAATGTGCCCCCCCAAAACCTCGGTTCCATGTCAGATTATACTCAGCTTTCCTTTCCTCCATCACAAATGCTAACAAGGAATGGTCATCCCCCCCACCCCCACCAAGAGAATTGGACCTAGAAGATGCCCTAACTGGTTCTTACATATTTTGAAGTATGAAGTAAATAAATTATTAGCTGCTCTACTTGGGGCAGAGAGAAAACACCAGCTGATGTCAAGAAGGTTGAAGTCAATCTTATATCATGAGTCCTTACAAAGCTTGTGATGTGTTTCTCAAATGCATCTTCATCTACTTCCTCCTTCTGTTTAGGTTGGTCTATTTTGTTGTTATTGTTTAGTCAGTTTCAGTCATGTCTGACTCTTTGTGACCCCATTGGGGGTTTCTTGGTAAAGATACTGAAGTGGTTTGCCATTTTCTTCTCCAGCTCATTTTACAGATGAGGAACTGAGGCAAACAGGGTTAAATGACTTAACCAAAGTCACACAGCTAGGTCTCTGAGGCTACATGTTAACTCAGGAAGATGAGTATTCCCAACTCCAGGCACTCTATCATACCTACCTGCTCCTATAGATGGTCTATGGTAATCTCTGATGTATTGCTTCTGTATTAGCTTCCATTGCTTAACCCAAATGCTCTCTACCATTGCTGCCCTCCTCCCACCTCCATCCCCCATTCCTGGATTTCTTAAAAAAAAAAAAAAAGATTTCATCTTAAAATACAAGGCTACTCTGTACTAGCCTCTACCTTTAACTACCTGTTTATTTTGGGGGAAAAAGGCATGCTCTTTCAGAATAATTTTGCAGTCATGGGTCCTTTTTCCACTAAGTTTCAATATTAGCTATAAAAAGTAAAATTTTCTCCTTGTATTAAGACTTTCAAGTTCATCTGGCTTGTTATCCATACATTGGATATGTGTATATGTATGTATATATGTGTGTGTGTGCATGTGTGCTGTGTGTTATATATATACCCAAAGTGTGTAGGAGAGTGAATATCAACAGGAGATACTGGCACATATAAATCCTAGCTAGATGGAGAGACAGAATTTTCTCCCTCCTCCTCCCCTTCCATTTTGAAACCCATAGAATTAGATTTACAAGACACGGCAAATGCATTTTTACCAGCCCTTGTGAGGTATGCTCCATACAGACCAGGAGTCCATCATCCTCATATACTGAGTTGTGCCTCAGAAATCCAAATTCCCTGATCAGACACTCATTTTCTAATGAGTTTTTCATTTCCTCCTTCTGTCTGACAAGTTTGAAGAGGTTCTCTGTCCTGCATATCTGCACCCTGGGAAGACAGACTTCTATATTACCAAGTCCACAAATCGATGCTTCAGTTGTAACCCTCAGCAGGGAATCATCAACCACCATTCCCTTCTTTCTCTGACCCTAACAAGGAGATCTGTCATCTGAAGGCACTTGTGAATCCATATCATCATTCTTTAAAGGACATATTTAGCTGCCTCCTTCTCAAAGGGTCCAGTTGTCATCTCTTGAGGAAGAAACTCATATAGTATCTGTTACTTAGGTCCAAGTATTCAATCATCCTTATTGCCTTTTCACCTATGTGTGACAATTTTCCCACCTCCTAAAACAGTACAGGATTCCCCTCTGCCTCTTCACGTCATTTTTCTTCTTTGTTTTGACAGTGCAGACTTTTTCTTGGTTGGTTTTTTTTGTATGTTTATTTTTAAGAAATATATTCCTCTCTGACAGAAGGGGAGGCAGCTAGGTGACAAAATAGATAGATCATAGGGCCTGGAATCAAGAAAACCAGAGTTCAAATGTGGCCTCGGATACTTACTAGCTGTGAGACCCTGGGGAAACTACCTAAACTCTATCTGCCTCAATTTCCTCAAATGTAAAATGAGGATAATAATAGCATCTATATCCCAGGGTTATTATGAAGATCAAATGAGATTTTATTTGTAAAGCACTTAGTATAGTATCTGGCACCCAGTAGGTGCTCAATTAAAGTTTGTTTCCTTTCTTCTTTCTTTATAACCTGGGGAGTAGGTAGGTATATGCTACTCAAAGCCTTTCCTTCAAGGAGAAGACCAGCAGACACTGTATGCCTACGTGATGATTACCAGACATGTCAGAAAGACAAATTTCATGCCCTTTGAAGTCATTGCAAAATTCTCCCTGAACTCCATGCTTCTCAGAAGAAAAAACTTTTGTCTTCTGCCATACTTTCTTGTGGCCAACTCCCCTGAAATACTGCTATGGCATTATACTGGGGATCATCTCATTTCCCTGGCACATAGTGATTTATATGGTAGCTTTCACTAAAATAGGAAAGCCTGCCCTATGAGTATCACTTTTGTCTTTCAACACCAGCATGGTGAAAGGATGCTAGTCAATCCATCACATTTGTGTGTTATCACCTCAGCACAAAGCTTGATAGGTTCTCTAGGAAATGTTGTTTTTGTTCAGTTGTTTCAGTCATGTCTGACTCTTTGTGATCCTATTTGGGGCATTCTTGGCAAAGATGCTGGAGTGGTTTGCCATTTCTTTCTCCAGCTCATTTTACAGATGAGGAAACTGAGGTAAACAGGGTTAAGTGACTTGCCCAGGGACACACAGCTAGTAAATGTCTAGGAAATAAAAAACACGACTCCAGGAGTCTCCAGGAGTTCCAGGCTGAGGTTTGACTGACAGATTTTCCTCTGAAGTATCTTTTATATCCACCCCTTCCTTTTTTCATCTACTTCCACCACAATACTATAAAGGATCAACTGGAGAAGAAGAAGACTAGAGACAGTCATACAAGGAAGCAAAAGTCCCTAGTCTCTCCCTTCTTCAAAATCATCCTTGATAATACAGTCAAAGTAATCGAATGCATGCGGAGGTCTGCTCATGTCCCTCCTATCCTAAAAAACTTCAGTGGCACTGCATTATCTATCAAAATTAAAACTCTAGGCTGAAATTTTAAATCCTTTAAAATCACGTTTCAATCTATTTTTTTCAGTCTTATTCTGCTATATTCCTCTCTGTGTATTTCATATCTGAGCAAATCTGGGCTACTCATCATTTCCTGATCTCATCTTATTGTTGGTCAGTTGTGTCTGACTCTTCATGACCCCATGAACCACAACCAGGTCCATCTGTCCTCCACTATCTCCCAAAGTCTATCAAAGTTCATGTTTGTTGCTTCCTTGACGCTATCTATCTATCTCATCCTGCCATCCCCTTCTCCTTTTGCCTTTAAACTTTCCAAGCATCAGAGCCTTTTCCAATGAGTCCTGTCTTCTCATTATGTGGCCAAAACATTTCAACTTCAGTGTTTAGATCTCATCTCAGCCTTTCCTAACTCCATACCCTTCTTTATACATGTCACTCCCTTCTTCCCCCACACATGAAACTGATTTCATCAGATCCCCATCTGCATCCAACATCCTTCTTCTCTGAGACCCCGTTCAAATGTTACCTCATCCCAATTACCACTCCTGGTATCCCCCACCCAGATAGAGGTGCTCCCTCCCTCCATGGCCCCCACCCAGCTATTCTGCTCGACTTTTCCTATGTTCAGAATCACCTCCTAACTTACAGTATAAATTTGTGTCTCAATTGTCTACAACAATAAGACATCAGGAAATGATGAGTAGCCCAGGTTAGCTCAGAAATGGAATACATAGAGAGGAATATAGCAAAATAAGACTGGAAAATAAATTGAAACATGATTGCAGAGGATCTCAAATTTCAGTCTAGAGTTTTAATTTTGATAGGCAATGCAGTGACACTGAAGTTTTTTAGGATAGGAGGGACATGAGTAGACCTACACATGCATTAGATTACTTTGACTGTATTATCAAGGATGATTTTGAAGAAGGGAGAGACTAGGGATTTTTACTTCCTTGTGTCTCATTTGTGTCTCATTATCTTATTACATCACATGCCCCTTAGGAGTAGGAATAGTATTTAGCACAGTGACTTGTGTATAGTAGGTAGTATATATTTGTTGAATTGAAGAAGCAGAGATTGTAGAACAATACCCGTGCCAGAACTCCCTTTGCCATGCATAGTCCACAATTCAAGACAAGCATGACCCAAACAAGTCTTTTTTATGGTATTAGATTAGCCATGTTTTGAAACTATACTGTGGAGCTGCTATTCATGAATTTTCAGCTACATGGATGCATTTGGACTCAGATTCTAATATAGGAATGCACTTTTCTCCAATTTCATTGTATGTCTCTGATTTACACAATCAGCAGTTTAAGAGACAGCCTGGTGTAGTGAAATTTGATTTGAAGTCAGAGCATCTGGGCTTAAATCCTCAGTGCTTTTGTGACCCTGGGTAAGTTATTTAATCAGTCCAGGTCTCAATTTCTTCATGTGTCAAATGAGGGAATTGACCTTATGGATCTCTAAGGAATTGACCTTACAGATCTCTTCCAGCTCTAAATTCCATGATGGATAATGATTTTTTTTTTAAAAGGATCAATGATTACATTTACCATATTTGAAAGCTCTTGCTTAAATTTTACCCTAAGAGTTAAAAAACTGTGTATATCTTTTGATCCAGCAATAACACTATTAGTTCTATTTCCCAAGGTGATCAGGGAAAAAGGAAAAGAACCAGTATGTTCTAAAATATTTATAGCAGCTCTCTTTGCTATCGCAATGAACTGGGAAGTGAGAGGATGCCCATCAAACGGGAAACGGCTGAATAAGTTGTGTTATGCGATTGTAATAAAATATTATTGTGCTATAAGAAACAACAAGCAGGTTGGTTTTAGAGAACCATGGAAAGATTTCCATGAGATAACACAGAGTGAAACCAGCAGAACCAAGAGAATGTTGTATAAAGTAGCAGCAATATTTTTGAAAAGTAACTATGAATGGCCAGATTATTTTGAGTAATGTGATCATTCAAATCAACTACAAAGGACTTATGAAGGAAAACACTATCTCCCTCCAGAGAAAGAACTGATATAATGGCCAAATTATTTTGAGTAATATGATCATTCAAATCAACAACAAAGGACTTATGAAGGAAAATGCTATCTCTCTCCAGAGAAAGAACTGATATACAGAAGTGAGTATTGTATTTTTCCATATCTCTCTCTCTCTCATATATACATACATATATATATATATATACACACACACACATATATACACACACATATATGTGTGTGTATGTGTGTGTGTATCTCTCTATATATAGATATACATATAGATAGATAGATAGATAGATAGATAGATAGATAGATAGATAGATAGATAGATAGATAAAATGTTGACCCTCTCTAACACGAGGTTGGAAGGGAGGGAGGGAGATAACTCAAAATTCAAAATGTAACCAAAAAATAAATAATTTTTAAAAAAAAAAGTTATTGCTCATCTAATAAAAAGTTGAGGTCCATCAAAATATAAATATTTTTTATCTTAGGAACCGGGTTCAACCTAGGTTATAACTAGTGTAATGGGTTAGACTGTATGAACACCATAGGAAATGGAAGAGATGAGAAGGAGGTGAGAACTCAGTCCTGGAGTCTCTTGAAAATGTAATGAACAATCATTTCTGGGTCTTAATTGCAAGCATTGTTAACTTCCAGATTCAGGGATGGGGAAAGAACAGCACTCAGTCATCAGAAATATGATATTATAGGTTTGGAAATTCATGGGACAACCATCATTAGCAATATTTTACCATCTATAAGAACCAAATCCAAGATATTCCATGTGATCTGGAAGAAAACATGCTCCTAAGTAATTCAGTTTCTATTCTTCTAGCCTGTTCTAAGAGAATAATTTAACTCTAAGGAGCTGCCTTCCATTTCTAACAATATCATGCAGCGTACACTATAATGTCTCCATATATTTGAATATCCACCTCTTCTATCTTGGCTTTCTCTTGACATGAATACCAATGTTACTTATTCATGTTTTTCAGCCAATTAGTATCTTACCCACAGTTAAGTGGCCTCTGTTGTTTTAACCCACATATCATCCATTTCAACAACCTCTCACAATGCTTTTGATCCCGAAAAGCCCAATCTAGCTATACTTAGCATTCCAATCAGTTTCCTGATTAAGCAAAATCCAAGCTACCGAAATAAATGTGTATCTTTGAAAATGAGTTTCCTTAATTACCTCATTGAAATTTAATGAAATATCCCAATTTGGAAGATTATTTTAACTTCCCAATAGCACACATCAATGACATAACTAAGGGAGAGTTTATGAAAGGAGACAAGTTTTCTGTTGTTCAAAGTTTCTCTCTCCCCAAAAGAATATCACCTTCCCTACCCCAAAAGAAAGATTTTTCTTTTAATATATTCTTCTGAGGTCTCCCTGGGCCATGGAGATTGGTTTCCTTTAGAGAAATCTTTGTATGATTTTCAGAACTTGTCATCAAGAGGGTATCTAGGAAAAATTTTCTGTCGTAGTGGTGAAAAACATCTTGACAGGCTCCAAGTATTACATAAACATATTCCCCTGTGTGAGCATGCTGTACCAGATGCTATTTAAATTCCTAATTAGGAAAAACACTGGCCTATCAAAAGCAAATATTCAACAAAATAAGAGAGAGAGGAAGAATTAAATATTCATCTGTAGGAAAGAAGAATTTCAAAAGAAGAGGTATAATACATTCAGTGAAATTTCATTTTAAAAATAGTTTGGGACCCAAGGTGCAGAAACAGACGTACATTTTTGGACATGGCAAATACATAGATTTGTTTTGCTTGACTATACTTATTTGTTACACGATTGTGCTTTTCCCTTTTTGTGGGGAAAAATGGAGATAGCAGTATTAATAGTGTTGCAAAAATAATAAAAATAAAAGAGGATTTTTGGAACATCTTATTCTTGGAGCAGCTATGTGCCTCAGTGGATAGAGTGCCAGGCCTCGAGCAAAGAAGACTCACGTTACTGAGTTCAAATCTGGCCTCAGACACTTAATAGCTGTGTAACCCCTAGGCAAGTCACTCAACCCTGTTTGCCTCCATTTCCTCTTCTGTGAAATCAGCTGGAGAAGGAAATGGCAAACCGTTCCAGTATCTTTGCCAAGAAAACCCCAAATGGGGTCATGAAGAGTTGGACATAACTGAAAACACAGAGGGGAACAGGGGAAAGTTCAGAAGGAAACAAACAAGTAGGACGCCTTCGAAAATAACATTGAATTTATTATATGCCCTGAAAAAGCAAGCTATACATAAAGATTTACTTTCACTCAATCTTTCTTTTCAATTTTACTTTCCACATGGAAATTCTCTTTTTTAGCATTTATTAAATTGAGAATTTAAAAAAAAATTCAAATAGTTTGAGGCTCTCACCATCCCATGTAATTCTCCTCCTGGGTGAGAATTTAGTTCCTAGAATCTCAAGTGTTGGAAGGGATGTCAGATACAATCTAGGGTAGACCAACCCACTCCTAAAGCAGTAATCCTCTCTAAAGCATTCTTGACACATGTCCGTCAGAACTCCACTTGAAAACCACTGATGTGCGACTCACTAGCACCCAGAGCGGACCAGTCTATCTTTAGACAGCTCTGTTGTAACGTTTTTCCTTATATAAAGCAAAACCTTCCTCAACAACTTGTATCTGCTGCTCCTGGTTCTGTTCTTCAGGCCATCCAGGCTAAATACTCCATTACCTTTAACCTGCAGATGCTCACACGGCATAATCCTAAAGCCCCTTGTTATGTAGGCTCTCCTCTTCTGGATACTGTCAAGCTAACTGGCATTTTTAGTAAAATGTGGTACCCAGAACTGAACTCGTCATTAAAGATGTAGTCTGGCCAGGGCAGAGTATCTTAGACACTATTCTGCTCTCAATAAAGCCTATGACCCCACAAATTAGCCACATTGCTGATTCCTCATGAATTTTCAACCCATTAACATTGCCCCTTTATTCCAACCCAGGTCCTTTTCAGAAAAGCTTCTGTCTACTAACAGTTTCCCCATCGTGGACTTGCAAAGTTGACTTTTTGAACCCTAAGCTTAAGGCCTTACAGTTATCCCAATAATGAATTTGGCTCACCATTCAAGGCTGATATCTTATTAGACCATAATTCCATAATCATTCAGCAGGTTAGCTATCTCTCCCAACTTTGTTTTATTTGAAGATTTGATAAGCATGCTTTCAATCACTGATAAAATATATTAAAGAGAGCATGCCAAAGGTAGGTCCCTGGGAGACCTCCCTCTAGGCTGAGAACAATCCATTAGTATCCTTTGGGTCTGGTTGTTTGACTGGTTCTGATTCTACCTAAATCTACTATCATCTAGGACATGTCTCTCCAACTAATATCTTGAGAATCCTTTTGTCAAGTGTCTTCTGATGCCCTGGCATACTCTGTCTAGAGCATTCCACTGAATTACCAATCTATTAATCTTGACAAGAAAGGAAATGGGGCTCTTCTCACTTGACATTCTTGAAACATGTTGGCTCTTAGCCTAGTGAGATAGTGTGGTACAGCAAAAAGCTCTCTGATTTAAAGGTTCAGTGACCCATAGTCATACACTTAGCAATTGCCAAGGCAAGATTTTTCCACCTGTATTTCCTATGAATTAGCCTCAATTTCAGTTTATAGTTTTCTGTGGAGTGGAGATCAAAATACCCTCAATGGAAGATGGTAAGTAAAGTGCTTTGCAAATCCTAAAGCATTATGTAAAATGCGAGTTATCAGTACTCACAAACCATCATTTAATAGTATGTTCTAGTATTTTCTTAAGGGTCAAGGTTAGGCTCACAAGGCTATCTTTTATAGAATCTTCCCTCTTCTCTTATTTAAAAATTAGTACATTTGCTCGTCTCCATTCCTACAGTATCTCCTATTCTCCATAATTTATCAAAGATCATTGACCACATGGCAATGCTACAGCCAAGTCCTTCCACTATCATGGATGGAATGTGACTGGGCTTGGCGAGGTTATTCCAGTGCTCTCTTATATAGGTCCTGATACCACTAACCATCTTTGTCCTTTTCTTTCCAGTCTAAAGATCTTTGTCCAGAAACAAAATGGAGGTGTAAGTAGCTCTGCCTTGTCTCTACTGATCTCGTCTCTATGTTTTCTGACCATCTATCTGCCCCTAAAATAAGATTCCAACCTTTATTTGATCTTGCTCTTGGTCCCTTCTTTCCTAACCCATAAGATTTATAAAAGTCCTTTTGTTGGGGTCTTCAGAACACACGGCCGATTGAGCTGATTCTAAGTGTCAGTATCCCTGACACTTCTTAAATACCACTCCTTGTATTCATTTCTGACAGCCTCATTGCGTCCATATTTCAGAAGGTATTTTCTTTCCTTTTTAATCCAAGATGGTTACTAAAGTTTCCTGTGCATTCATATCAGTCTCTTACAGGGACATTGGAAAGAATACACATTTGGACTTGTAGTCAAGATGACTGAGAATGTTTATTTTCATGAAGAGAAGACTTAGGGGGAAACTCCATAGCAGTTATTGGAATCCTGTTACATGGAGAACTTGTCTTACTTGGATCCCAATAATAGATCTAGGAACAATGGATGGAATTCGCAGAGAAGCAAATTTCTTTTCCATGCAAGTTAAAGTTTCCTAAAATTTGGGACTAGCCAGGAGGGGAAGGGGCTACCTCAGGATGTGGTTGAGTTCCCACTCACTTCAGATCTTCAAGCAAAGGCTGAATGACCACTTGTTGGGGGAGGGGATATCATAGAAGGAAGGCATTCTCAGTCAGATACGCAGGGCATCCCCAAAGTTTCAGATTAGGCTTAAAACTATACTAAGACTTTGGAAATACCCTTTATACCCTAGATGACATGTGAGGTCCAAACTCTTACATTCTGATGCAAATCCTGGCTCTAACATTTAATTGTGTGACCCTCAGCAGTAACAGTAACAATAATAATATAATAATGAAAATTACAATCATAATGTTGCTAAGTCGTTTTTCCGTTCACGCCTGACTCTTTGTGACCCCATTTGGGATTTGCTTGGCAGAGATATTGGAGCAGTTTGCCAGTTCCTTCTCCAGTTAATTTTACAGATGAAGAAAACAGAGACAAAGGGTTTAAATGACTTGCCTAGGGTTACACAAGTAGTAAGTGTCTGAGGCCAGATTTGAACTCAGAAAGATAAGTCTTCCTGACTCTAGGCCCAGCCCTCTATCCATTGTACTATTTAATAATAATAATAGCTAACAATTATATAGAGTCTACTGTGTGTTAGGCACTATAATGAGCACTTTACAAATACCATCAAATTTGATCCTCACAACAACCCTGCAAGGTAGGTGGTATTATTATCCTCATTTTACAAATGAGGAAACTGAGGCCAACAGAGGTTATAAGTACCTTGCCCAAGGTCACACACCCAGTAAGTGTCTAAATATAATAAATATGGCTAAAGCCATATTTGAACTCAGGTCTTCCTGACTCCAGGCCTCACACTCTATCCACTACAACATCTAGTTCTCCTAAGCAAGTTACTTAAACTTTCTGAGATTCAAACTCATCTGTAAAATAGGGATAATACTGCACTATTACCTCAGATATGATGTGAGAAAGTGTATTGTGAACCTTAAAATACCATGCTCAAGTGATCACTTGTGTTTGTAGCATTAGAATTTCATTCTTTTTCTTTTTTTTGATGAGGCAGTCGGGGTTAATTGACTTGCTCAGGGACACACAGCTAGTAAGTGTCAAGTGTCTGAGACTGGATTTGAACTTAGGTCTTCCTGACTCCAAGGCTAGAGCTTTATCCACTGTACCACCTAGATGTTCCTAGAATTTCATTCCTGAAAGCATCTCAATCTTAAGCTAATTTCCCTGTAAGAATTTTGGCCTTTCATCTTTTCAACCTGTTGGAATTTTTTTTCCTAAATCTAAGCCATACGTAAGTCTATGGTGATCTTTCATCTCCTCATCTAAAATGTTATGTTTACTGGCTCCCAAGTTCTAATCATTTCTACTTTACCAACCAATTCCTCTTTACTGATCTCAATCACATATAAGACACTGGCTTCCCTTTACTCTCTGAAAAATTAAATGATCATTTAGGGAGGCCAGAAAATTTAGTTGTTTCTATTTTTCCAGAAGAAAGAATTCGAGCAAATAATGAATTTCCACAGATATATGGATTGTTGAAATGCCCCATTATGTATTACTTGATCATGCCTCACTTCAGCTTGGTGATCAATTTCCCCCAAGTCATTATCCAATTTGAATCATTATCATTTTCTACAGTGATTTTCATGACATGTCCCATGCCCTTCTTCAAATCTCCAAGCGATCAGGACAGTGCCTGGCACAGAGTAAATACTCAATAAATGCTTAGTGACTTTACAGAAAAAGAGTGCCATGATCTTTCCAACCACCCAGGTTCATCCTCGGCATCATCCTCCAATCCTCAGTCTCACCTATCTCTTCCATGTGTCCTTTTCTCTCCAGGTACACAGCCTTCACCTCAGTTCAGGCCTTTATCTCCTCTCCCTTAACTCTTCAATTAGCCTCCTAATTGATCTCCCTACCTCAGGTTTCTCTGTGTTCCCATCCAGATTCCATACCACTGTCAGATTGATGTTCCTAAAGCATAAGTCTAACTAGGTCATTCCACTACGAAACAAAACTCCAGTAATTCCCTACTGTGCCTCTAGGATAAAAAATAAAATCCTCCATGTGGCATTTAAAGCCCTTCACAATCTGGCTCCAAACTAGCTTTCCAGCCATAGTACATATATATTATTCTCCTGCTACATTCGCTGTGTAGAAAAACCGTCCTCCTTATTCCTCATATACAGAACTCCATCTCTCACTCCTGGTCCTCTTCACCAGCTTTTCCCATGCCTGTTACGCACCCCCTACTCACCCTCTCTTTAGAATCCATGGTTTTCTTGAAGGCTCAGCACATATCTCTTGATACATGAAGACTTTCCTGATCCCTCCTCCCTAAATCACTGTGTGTGTACCTTTATATGTACATGTCTCCATAGCTAAACTATAAGTGAGTGCCCCCAGGGCAAGAATTGATTTCATCCTTGTCTTCTTATCCTAGCCCATAAAAATGCTCATTGGCTGAAGAAAAAAAAATAATTATCCTATCACAGTACACATTCATGGTAAGAAGAAATTATAGCAATTGTTTACACAGACAAACAATGAAGACAGATCACAAGTGGGTTTAAATTACAAGGGGCTAGGAAGGGTGAAGGGGCAGCTAGGTAGCACAATGGATAGTGTGTAAGGCCTCTAGTGAGGAAGACTCATCTTCCTGAGTTCAAATCCAGCCTCAGACACTAGCTGTGTGACCCTGGGCAAGTCATTTCACCTTGTTTGTCTCAGTTTTCTCCTCTGTAAAATGAGCTGGAGAAGAAAATGGCAAACCACTCTAGTATCTTTGCCAAGAAAACCACAAATGGAGTCATGAAGACTTGGAAAGAACTGAAAAACGACTCAACAACAACAAAAGAATGCATGAAGATTTGGCAAAAGTTTATAACTATAAGTTTGCTTGCTACTTTAAATATTTTTTGACAGTGAAGATATAAATCTCAAACAGGCAGGTCATTCAACTGTGATGAACCATCTCTAGAAGTTTGTATACTCTTTTTTTAGGATATGGTCAACACTAGAATTGATACCCTTCTCAAGGATGATTTTTAGATTAAAAAGAAAACAACCCGGTTACAATCATTGTTCATCTTTACAGAACCATTTAAAATTTACATACTGCTTTTTTCCAAATAACTGTGGGAAAGTATTACCAATTTCATTTCCATAAAGGAAAATCACAGTTGGAACACTTAGGTTCCTTGTCCATTGTCATTCTGCCTCTCAATAAATATAATACATATGAAACTATAAGATGAATTTTTATTTGAACATTTTAATGGCCTCAAATTGATCCATGTCATATCTCTACCCTTAAGGAGCATACAAAGTGAGAGAGATACTCCTAAACACCCTCCACAGCATCATTTTGAACATGGTGCAATGGAAGCAGGACGAGATTTGGCATTGAAGACTATGGGTTTATTCCCTGCCTCCCTCCGTTACTGTGTGGCCTTGAACCACATTTAACCACCCTGAACCTCAGTTTCTTCATCAGTAGAGGGAGATGATTGGATCAGAGGGCCCCTAAGGTCCCTTCCAACTCTAAATCTTTGATGTCATGATAGAGGCAGCATTCTGGCATTCTACCAACATCCTGGGGAAGGGTTTAAGGGGGGAAAATAGCAGCTGATACTTAATATAGTACTTACTGCAAAAGAGATCACAGAAACATAAATCCAGAACTGGGAGGTACTTCAAGTCCAACCCTCTCATTTACAGATGAGGAGACAAAGGCATTTATTAACCCAAGGTCACACAGATGTGACAGATGGTAAGCATCAATCATAGCTGGGATTTCAACCTAAGTTCTCTGGCTCTAAACCCACATGTTATACCATACCTAGATACTTCCAACATGATTTAAGCCTCCATGTTACTCCTCCCTTGAACTTTTTTGATGAGACAATTTTAGAACAGATTTCCATTTCATTAAACAATTTTATTTTGCATGTCTTTTTTCCCTACTCATTCTCAAAGTGCATCTTTGTTTTGATGATGTGGCCAGTTGTACCCCCTTTTTAAAAAAATCTCACCTCTAAATACAACTGGACTTGTGACCCTTCATTTATTCCCTCTGAGTTCCATTTATCTCTGCTACAATGATATGCCCTCTAATTCTGGTGTCTGTCTCAATCTATACACGATAAAACCGCTTGAAGGAAATGGGGCTTAACAAATAAAAATCAAGCTAACAGATTTTCTTCTCTAGAAGCAATAATACATTTTTGAGTCTATCCTTCTTAGAGGCAGTTAAATGGAACAGTGGACAGATAGAAGGCTACACCTGGAGTCAGGAAGACTGAGTTCAAATCCAATTACACATACACACTTACTAGCTATATCACCTTGGTTAAGTCACTTAACCTCAGTTTCCTGTATCTGTCTAATGGGGATAATAATAAGTTATAGGGTGACTGTGAAAATTAAGTGATTCAGCATATGAAAAGTGCTTTGTAAATCTTAAAGCACTATATAAATATTAGTTAGTATTATCCTTTTTTTATCTTCTTCTTCAGTTCTTCCTACCCACTCTCCCTCTCCACCAACCGCCGCCCTCAGGAAAAAAAAAATCAACTTTCTGAAATCCATTTTGGAGGAACAATGATCAACCTCTCTCAATGTATTTATTATTTTCCACAAATCAACTTTAGTTATACAGGAAAGTGTCAACTAATATTTCTTTGTTTAATCCTTTCCTCCTCCTTTAAAAATCACAAATTAGAAGCAGAAAGTGACCCATTTCTGCAACTAACATTTTACTGGCAGACTGGCAGTTCTAAAGCTTTCCTATTTATTCTGAATAGACAGAGTAAAAGATGTACAAATAAACTACATCTAAAAAAATAAGACTTCTGAATGCAGGCTGCTAAGACATTTCCTTTCCAAATTGGGTAGCCTGGGACTTCAGTTTCCATGTGTAACATGGTATAGGGTAAGTTTACCCTTGAATTTTTAGGATTATAAGTTTCTACAGTCATACCACAGGACTTTCTATTACAGTCTTTTAATCCTTCTAGAATTAAAATTAAAAACAAGAGCCCCAGACTGAACAAAGCATCCATGGGCTGATTCCCAGATATAGCCAGTGCCTTTACTGTCAGCCTGCTCCCTTTGATTTTTTTTTTCCTACTTTAATGTTGTTTCAGATTCAAATACATTCTGAATAGATGCAATTAACCTTAACAATGCATATAACCTTACAGAACTCTAAAGACTTTGCTGTAAGTAATCTCACTGTGTAATTGAACTAAGTTTTTCCCCCTTCTCAATTCTGCTAGGCCTCAACTGATTATTATAGATATTAAGCATTTTCAAGCTTTCATCATCCCGTTGATTTATTGTTTTACTGTTTCAGCTGTCACTGACTTCTCAAAAACAAAATGCCCACTTATTTTCTTTGATATTGTATTTGAACTGAAATGATTGCTCCTGGAGTCTTCGCAGAGCACAATTGTAAGCCCTACTATGAAAACGAAATGTCGGGAAATGTTGAAACTTCACTCCAAATAGGAAAGATACTCTCCCCCTCTCCCAATTTGAGGTTTGTTGATTTAATAGGATATAATAGAAAGCTGATTGATAATGCTCCCCTCCCAGAACTCTGTCCATCAGTCCCTTTGGCTATTAAGGCTATTCAGAACTAAAGATAATAAGAAGGCACCAAGCAGCCTGTCCATCATTTTCCTAAGTGGATTCTCAACAATAGAACGTTGGCCATATTGTTCTAGAAAAATAATTTGAGAAATACGTCTCCTTTTCAATTAAGTCATATAAATACATGTCACATACAATATGAATAGGTGTTCTGAGACATGTCAATACCAGTAATATTTTCTTCTTTCAAGATCATCTATTTCATTACACTGTAGGATTTCTACTTTCTCTCTACTTACAAAAATCAGTGAGCCCCCTCAGCTAGTTTTAGTCTCTGAAGGATATGGCTTAGGATTCACAGACTTAAGCTGGAAAGAAACTTAAAGGTCACTTAGTCCATTTCTGTCACTTTTTCAGAAAAGAAAGCTGAGTCTCAGAAAAGTTAAGTGACTTACACAAGGTAGACCCACAATTTGGTAGTGATTCCTTCCAATTCCAAATCCAGCCCTTTTCCAGTTTACCTGCAGCCCCTAAGAAGCACAATATTAACTAATCTATTTCACCAAGTAGCCCTACTCATTTACCCTCATCTCATAAGTTATCTTTATCAATGTTCCCATGTAAAGAATAAAGCAGGTAAAGAGTCTTGCATCATTCATATGATAACAACAACAATAATAATAGCAGCTAGCATTTACACAGCATTTCAAGATTTACAAAACATTTACGATGTCATCTTGTTTTATCATCCCACTAACCCTGGGATTACGTCCATTTTACAGATAATGAAACCGAACAAAAAAAAAAAAAACAAAAACAAACAAAAACAAACACATTTAAGTGACTTGCTCAGGATCACACAGCTAATAAGTGTCCAAGGCAGGATTCAGGAGGTCCCGATTCCAAGTCTAGAACTCTATGAACTATACCACCTAGCTGATTTCATAGTAATCAGTACTCTGAGCTCTTTTAACTCACTGAATCACACAATTTAGTTGTTAAATGTAATCAATCCTTCAGAAAGGAGGTCTAAGTTGTTTTTTTTTTTTTTCTTGAGATGAAACAAGAGTCAGCTAACAAACTGGGGTTTCCCCAATCACTCATGCACTCTAGGAATACCTCCTCCCCCACACAAAAAGAAAAAACACAATCTCTATTCTTTCAGGACATTGAGATGCTACTTCACAGAGCTGACAAGTACCTCAGAAGGATCCCATTTACCTCATCTACCAGCAGACACATAACTAGTCCACTCATACCATTCAGTACCTGTAAACAAGGTAAGTCAGGAATAAATTTTTTAAAAATGCCTTTTCCTCCTATTTATTAGCAGACACCTCACTACTCAATTGCATTTAAGAGGTTCCAAGATTTAAACCAGGAAATCAGTTATAAAGCTTAATAACCAGGCTATCATTTGGGACACATTCTACCCCCAGAGCATAGAGTGTGTTCCCAGTATGAATTTTTCCTGAAGTACCTTTGTCACATATTAGGGACTGGTAATCTTTTGTAAATGCTGAACCACGTCTTCATTTATTCACTTCTGTGAGGGCACAGGAGAAGCGGTCGAGCAGCAAAGAAGTTGCCATGGTCACCTTCCCCTCACCCAATAGACGTTGCCATGGGATGCCAGGATCTTTTAAGCCAAGAGGCAAAATACTCCAGCGTCCAAGCTATGATTGGGAATACCCTGGAGCAGTCTTGGATCTGAATAGACATTTTTTTGTAAGAAAATGTTAATGCTTATATTTTCTTCCCTGAATGTGTAAATGTGAAATTATTGATATGAAGTTTATAAATATGTGTATCTAAAATGATGGTGAATATTCAGTTTTTAAAATAGGCTTAATTTCTCATATGTGGCCACAAGATTTCCCATATTCAGTAATGCCTCTCACATAACTAGCGTTTATGGGTTCTACAAATATATCTCAAGGTCAAAATTCTTAAATTAGATTGTGGTGAAATTAGATTGAGTAATATTCGCCTATGGGTAGATACTCCCCTCAGATTTTAGATCTTTGGGTACTCATAGGTTGAAAATAAATTGTTGAAAGGGAAAGTGACAGCTTGGATTTTGTCCTTCAGTTTATAGGCAATGTGCTTCTCTGGAAACCCTGGGTGACTCCAAATCAGATAGTCTGCCATCTTTGTCAGTACTGTTATCTTTCAAGCCTGATCATAGAAAAGAAGACTAACTTGAACCTTTCTAGAAGATGGTAGAGTAGAAATGAATGACCCAAGCTCTATTATATCCCTTCAAAAACTGTAGCAACTGTGTCAAAAATAAAAGGACCAAGAACAAAAACATATTCACAAGGAAAATAATCATGCAGAAAAAGGAAAAAGACAGAAGTAACTCGTCAAAAAAGCCTGAAATAGAAACATAATATATACAGTAGTAAAAATTACAACACAGACAAGAAAGGGGGTGCAGAGGAAATTTCAAAAGCAAAACTGGACCAAAAGACTTATTGGCAGATGGTCCAATAAGATCAATGAGAGAAATTAAGAAGTAGTATCTATTAAATTATAACTTTGGATATTAATGGTTGATTTTATCTACAAATAAAAAGGTTACAAAAGGTATAGTGGTAAGACCTAATAATATTTTGCTTAAAGGAAATAAGGTTAAGAAAGGAAGATATTTATAGGGCTAAAATGAGAAGTTGAGAGAAAAAGTATGCTTTGCTTGACTCCAGAAAATTAGGAGGTGGAATCATGATTCTAGATAAGGTTAATGTCAAAATTGACTTTGACTAAACTATGAAGGGAGATGATTCAATTCAACAAAAAGCATTTAAGTACCTACTACATGCTGGGACAAGGGTCGGGAACCTGTGGCCTCAGCTGTCCTGTGAAGTTTGGATCCAGTCAAAGGGCCACACTTGAGGACCTAGAGGGCCATATGTGGCCTTGAGGCTGAAGGTTCCCGACCTGCAGCAGCTAGATCCTCTCTTATGTTCCTGGAAACACAAAGACCAAAATAAAAGTTGCTACCCCAGTATTCTTTTGGGGAGAAAAAAAACACCTACATAGAAAATTAAATACCAAATCTGAAAAAAGTACTTTTTAAGGAGAGGTCAGTAAATCAAGATAGGCTTTCTATAGGAGGTGGAACACGATTTGAGCTTTCAAGAAAGTTGGGGGGGGGGGGGACTAAGTGGCAAAGTGGATAAAGCACCAGTCCTGGAGTCAGGAGGGTATGAGTTCAGATCCAGCTTCAGACACTTACTAGATGTGTGACCCTGGACAAGTCACTTAATCCCTATTGCCTCAAAAAAAAATTAAGAAAGTTAGGATTTCTATGACGTAGAAGTAGAAAGAGAGTACATACCAGGTAGGAGGTACAGCTTGAATAAAAGCACACAGAGGAGGAATGGAAGATCATATAGCATGCAAGCTAGCCTGTCTGGAATCTAGAAAGCAATAAGCCTGAAAAGGTAACTTGGAGACTGACCTGGAATGTGGCTTTTTTAAGTGAAAAAGAAATTTCAAGAGGAAACTCCTTGGGTTCCTTGAACAAACAAGCAGCAGAGCCATAACTGTGTTTTCCCAGTTTTAGTTTGGCAACTTTGTGGAGGATGGATTGGTGTCTGGGAGACCAATTAGTAGGCTATGGTAGTAGTTAAGACAAGAGGTGATAAACATCTGAACTAGGGTAGTAGCTATATAAGTGAAAAAAAGAGTACCGAGATGGAATATTGTATGGAAAGAGACGTGACAAAATCTGGCAGCTGAAGAACAAGAGTGAGGTGTTGAGGATGAGGTCAAGGTTGTGAACCTGGCTAACTGGAAGGATTGTGGTTTTCTAGTCCATGGAATGGAGAAGTTAGAGAAGGGAGAAGGTTTGGGAGGGGGAAAAATAATGAGTTCAGCTTAGGATCTGCTGAGTTTGAGATGCCAATGGGATATCTTGCTGGAGATGCTCACTATACAGTCAAGGTGGGCCTGGAGTTCATGATTATAGAAAAAAAAATAATACAGGAATAATCCCAATGTAAACTTTTCAAAAATAAAGCTCGCACTCTACAAAATTTTCTGAGACAAATATAGTTCTGATCCCCAACCAAGGACGGAAAAGGCAAGATTGCTGGCTGAGGGTTAGAAGATCTAGGTTTGCATCTCGGCCTACCTGTTTATGATCTGTTAAGTGACCTAGACTAGTCACTTGGATTTTCTAGATCTGAGACTCCTCATATATGAGATGAGTGTCAGACTATACTTCCGAGGTTCCTTCTAGGTCTAAATTTATACTCCTATGGCAAAGAAAGAGCTGTAGGCCAATAATGATTATCCATGTTGATAATATACTGGCAAATAAAACAGCAATAGGTTGAAAAGTTGCAAATGGGAAAACTAGAAATGCAAGAGTAGTTGGAAAAGAGCTACAATCTTAAAATTCATATTAGCTATAAAAAAGTCACACATGCATATAAACAGATGCAAAAAAGGATGATTAAAAAAACAGTAATTTGTGTTATTAAAAAACAAAGAATGGGAAGGAGTCTTCCTTAACATAATAAAAATAATTTATTTAAATGCAAAAGCCAGCATTATGAGTTCCTTGCACTTTGAACAATTTTAGTAAGCATGGATAAATGTAGATTTCTAGAATGTAAAAAGCACTGATACAAATTCATCAGAGCTATTTTCCAATTGATAAGTGATCAAAGGAGTAAGATTAGAATTGCAGCTTTGCCCTGGCCACGTTTTCCCCTACATTTGTATCCTTTCTAGTTTCACTTCTTCTTTTTTTCTTTTTGGCTAGGCAATGGAGTTAAGTGACTTGCCCACAGTCACACAGCTAGTGTTATGTGTCTGAGGCTGGATTTGAACTCAGGTCCTCCTGAGTCCATGGCCAGTGCTCTATCCACTGCACCACCTATCCTTTCTAAATGGACATGTGATGTAAATCTTTTCATATAGCCAACTAGATAGCACAGGGGAGGGAGTCAGGAAGATCCAAATTTGAATTCACTATCACACTTGCTGTGTAACCCTGGGGTAATCACATAACCTCTATCTGCCTCAGTTTCACCTCCCAAAGTTGCTGGCAAATCTTAAAGCACACTCTAAATTCTAGCCAGTATTACTATTCACCTATGTCCCTTGGTGACGTGCCTTCTAAGTATGTTTCCTGGTTACATGTGTTCTCTACAAATGTACCCTTTCTCAATGGTGGTATGTTAACCTGTGAGGAAATTTGTCCCACCTGTGTGAAGTCTTGTCACTTTATTTGCTATGGCATTTCTCGTGTAAATTAATTGCTTATCTGGCTGACAGGTAAAAGTAAATACCAGGGGGAGGAATGGGTGCTAACTCAAAGTGTCTTGAACTTAGGATATCTTTTGTGGGGGTCCACCAGCTGCAGCAAACAAAGATAATACTTCCCAAATCAATTCTAGGTTTGATTATACAGATCAAAAGTCAATGGCATATTCCATAGAACTAAAAAAAAATTCATATAAAATGACAAAAGATCAAGAACATCAAGGGAAATTAAGAAAAAGATGGAAAGAGAAATATTGCATAGTGGTTTAGTGTTTGCTAAACCTAGAATTATAACACTCATTCCAAAATAATTATTGTACAGGCTAGATAACACCCTGACAAAATAACGGAAACAAATCAAAATAGGTAGCAAATGGATCAACAATCTAGATATTATTAATATGCATATATAACAAAATGAATAATTTATTATCTTGTACAATGGTGAAGAGGGGATAAATTTTCCCCAAATCATAGTTTTAAGAATTTATCTTTTGACCAGAAGAAATTTTAGGAGATAAAAATAGCACAACAAAAAACAATGCTTCCAGAATATGGAAAGAAATTTGAAAAGTGGATTCTATTTGTCAAATAAAAGTCTGACATATAAAGAATATAAGAAGGGGCAGCTAAGTGGTGCAGTGGATAGAGCACCGGCCCTGGATTCAGGAGGACCCCAGTTCAAATCCAACCTCAGACACATAACACTTACTAGCTGTGTGACCCCGGGCAAGTCACTTAACCCCATTGTCTAACAAAAAAAAAAAAAAAAGAAGAAGAAGAAGAAAGAAAGAATATAAGAAACTGACACAAATTTCAGAATAAGAGCAATTATCTAATGGATAATTGGATAATAGATAAGCAATTCTTGATTAAATAGGCAACTCCTGAAAGGTGAAAAACCATCATGTAAAAAAGATTTAATAATCAGAAAAATAGATCTTAAAAACAATCGAGATTCCACCTGACCCAAATCCAACTGACAAAGATGATTTTAATAAGCAAGCATTTATTAAGTGCTATGTGCCAGGTGCTGGGGATTCAGAGACAAGTGAGAAGTTCCTGCCCTCAAGGAGCTTATATTCTATTGGGCATGACATATAACGCACATTTGT
The DNA here is from genome assembly GCF_900497805.2 of Vombatus ursinus. Classification (NCBI taxonomy): domain Eukaryota; kingdom Metazoa; phylum Chordata; class Mammalia; order Diprotodontia; family Vombatidae; genus Vombatus; species Vombatus ursinus. Next base: position 29,084,016 of record NW_020954580.1, on the reverse strand, counting down.
TGTTGTTGTTGTCAAGTCATTTTTCAGTCATGTCTGAATCTTCGTGACACCATTTTGGGTTTTCTTGGCAAAGATACTGGAATGGTTTGCCATTTCCTTCTCCAGCTCATTTTACAGATGAGGAAAACTGAGGCCATAGGATTAAGTGACTTGTACAGGGTCACACAGTTAATAAGTGTCTGTGGCCAGATTTGAACTCAGGAAGATAAATCCCTGACTCCAGGCCCAGCACTCCATCCACTCCACCACCTAGAAGCTGGAACATATACATTCTATGAGAGAAAAACACCATTCTCTGCTTGTTTGGTATGAGTCTGTCAGAGACAAATTTATTAAGTTCTTTAAAAAAGTTTACAATCAGAAGTCAGATAAATTATACTGATTAGAACATAACAAACAAGATACAAAGTCAATGAGTTCTTCCTCAGGGAAGAAAATAGCTCAGCTCAGTCAGAGGAGTGAAAGTCCCCAATCTCACCCAAGGGGAAATTCCCTCAAGTCTCTAGTGGGATAAACTGTGAATAAATTCATTATGGAGGTACTGGTTTCTCTACATGCCAACCTCTTCCCAGAGTCTCTCTCTCCCCCCAGGGAACCTGGAATTATCACATCCTCACTTGAAGCTGAAAGCTAGAAGCTGTGACTAAATTCTGTGGATGGGAATGAGAAAAAAGAACCAAAAAACAGTTTCTTCTACTAACCAAAAATCTGTCAGAACTTACATTTTTATAGCAACCACGAACAAAAGGCCACATTCCACAGAGTAGTAAAGAACAAAGTGCAATTGTAGGGTTTGACTGGTAAAGCATGGTCAGGTTCTTCTCTGTAGGACTTTAAGATGGGGACAAACCACCGCCTACCTCTTCTCTAGGTGTCCCAAGAGAACAATAATGAAGCTACAACATGTCAGACTTGATCTATTCACAACTGCACAGCAGACCAGGCAATGAGGCATGTGTTGACACAAGTTGTTGACCTTGAACCCTCTAATCGGCCAATCTCACTCTGTACTTACTAATGGTAGTCAGAATGAGTGACTTAGGGTTGACATGACACATACCTTCTGGTACTTGAAGATTAGGATCGGAAGAGGGGATGGAGCTGAAAGGATGGAGTATCCACAAACATTGGCTGTTTGGGGTTGATGGGCCCTTGGGTACAGGTGAGCCTGTCTTATCAGAGCAGTACAATTTACACCATGGGGAAATGGCATCAATCCTCCCTTCACACAGTTGGGAGTAGGCTTTAAATGGCAATAGCATGGGATTGTACCCTTCTCTGCTTTCCAAAAGGTGGCTGTAATTAAAGACCCTTGCAAAGAGCTCTGTTGTCACTTCCCCCTCCCATCAGAAACTTCTAGACACTTGAAAGCTGAAGACAGGTTGCTAAGAAACACATACGACCTGGTGGCCAGTAAACAGTCCTTTTGATTTCATCCTGTGCTTTTTGAAGAAATTCACACATACCCGAACTTTGAAAATTATCCAGTTTAGGATTCCCTTTGAAGGGTGATCTGGGTAATTTCAAATAGGGATTGCTACATTTCTCTTGTCCTCGGGATAATAGAAGTCATGCAACAGTAAGACCTCATTAATTTTCAGTAACTCACAAATCTAGAATCCTCAGCACTTATTCCTAACAGGTCGCAGGCCCGTAGCTGAATATTCATTATATATATGCATATTACATGTAATTTTTCTTCTAAAAAAAGCTCTTAGCCTTTCATTCAAGAACACCTAATAAGTATTAGCAGTTAAATCTGCCCAGGTTTTTGCTTTTGATTAAATTGCATGTCACCTCACTCAAAAGCACTCATTTATCCCCTAGAGGAAATAGGGACAGGACTGTGATTTCAGCGGCATAGGAAACTCCCTACTAAGGAAACTCCCTGTACTCATACAGGTAAATGCCTGTTCTGCACTTTATAACACCTGCTCTCACCCTACAGTGTGAGAGAATTGCTTAGAGCACGGGTAAATTAAGTGACTTCCCCAAAGTCACATAGCCAATATGTGTCAGGAAGGACTTGAACCCAAGAGGCTAGCTCTCTATCCACCACTCCACACCACTGCCTCTAATATAAGGACAGAAAAATCAAGATTGAGCAAAACAGAATCTTAAAATAATTGTCCAGTTTTCTCTATCCTGTTGGACCACACTGTTTTATTACTACTAAGAAATAAACTAGTTATGAAACCTCTCCTTGAACACCTCTAAGTTCAGGAAACCCCAAAACTCATTCTGATTGTTGGCAGGTCCTTCTTTCTACTCAGATAAAGACTGATTGATTCCCATTCATTTCTATGGGTTGGTCTTGCTTTTGTTTTCTGGGGCCAAGCAAAAAAAGGTAAATTCTTCCCTACCAGTCCTCTAAGCATTTGAAAGCGAATTACTTAGCTGTTTAGCTGGGTTGTAAAAGATTTCTGGAGGAAGGCGTTAACTAGGTGCAAGGCAATACAGCTCAGAATCCACTCCCAGAAAGGGGACAGTAAGATAAATACCAAGGAGAGATATGGGCAGGAGTTATAAGAAATTTGAGGAAGGGATTACTTTCACCCGATTTTGTGGTTTTAGACCCTCATATGTATTTCTTTCTTCTCTCCCTAACCCACACCCTTCAATCTGTCCCTAGGGGTCAAACTCATAAAGTGCCTACTATGTACAAAGTACTTTGAGATATTGCTAAAAAAAAAAAAAGTTTCACTGTATTTACTCGGTCAGGTTAGGTTTCAGCTTTGGCACATCGCCTCTATTTACACAGAAAATCCTTTATAGACATGCTACCCACCTACAGCCCTTGTCTTTCACTGGTGGCTGGCTGTTCACCTGAGGTGCAGTTCAGTGACTTTTTAAAGAACTGAGTTAGGGAGAAGAGATGCTCCCTCAATTGAAAAGGGGAGGGGGGCAAATAGAGTGTTCTATGAAGTTTTGTGATCCAGCAGGCTCTTAAAGCAAGAGCTGTCTGGAATCTCAGAGGCCATCTAGTTCAACTCCCTTATTTACGAAGGGGAAACTGAGGACCAAGGAGGTTAAGTGACTTGCAATGAACTTGTAATTTGTTTGGATTCACACCGGTGTTTTAAAAAGACTAAACTTCCCAGACGTGGCCAACTGCCTATGAGGGTAAAACCTAAGCAGGCAGAGAGGAGGTACCGCCTCCAGCGTATGCGGCTCACTTAGGACTTACTGCTCTTGGGTCGGGTGTCCAGCTCCGGAGCTCTCCAGCGACGGCTCTTCCTGGGAAGCACCAGGACCCAGCCTCCGGCCTTGCGGCAAGCCCAGCTCCGGCCGCCTCCCAGCTGTGTCCCAAGCAGCAGGAGAGGAGAAAGCAGGCTGGGAGAAAGGAACCCTGGTTCGGCTGTGCATGGTCAGTGGGTCTCGGGGGAGGGCAGGGGCGCAGCGCTCCAGCCCGCAGTTCGTGCAGCCGTCGGGGAACAGGGCTCCAAGGCAGCTGGCGGCTGGCTCTTGAGGGAAAAACGAAAGCGGCCAGGAAAAACCCACTCCTAAGTTTCGATTTCTCCACTCCCGGCACACACCCCAAAGGCTTATTCAGCACTTCTGATTTCCTTCCTCACTCCCTAGCAGAGGCGCTGCCCCCAGCCCCCGGACTCTGTGCCCTCACCAGGCAACAGCGTCCTCGGGCTCTCTCGTTCTAGGTGTCAACCTACCGGAGCTTCTGTTGAGGGCTGCCTGTGGTAACAAGCTAACTAACCTGGAACAAGATCAATTCCACCTGCGTTAAGTGGCCTTGCTCTCAAGGCCTTCTCTAAAAAGGGCCTCACCACAGAGATCAGTTTCTCAAATGGTCATTGTTACTGTCAATGCCATTCACCTGTAGAGTCAGTTAAAAATCCACATTGGCTGACAGCCTCACCCCCACCCTGGGGCACACCGTGGTCATTAATGGTAAGAAGTAGAAAGAGGATTAATTGGGGGTGAGAAGGGGAGGGGAAGAGGGAGAGGGTTGGTTAGCTGGTTAGTTGGTCAGTTAATTCGACGGCCCAGCCCTAATTTTAGTTCCGGCTGAACCACAGGCCACAGAAAAGATTAAACCTTTAAGAGAAAGGATCCTAGACCCTTAATCACAATCATTTAAATCCTGCCTTATCTTTTATCCTTTGCTTTTTTAAAGTGTCTGCTCATTTCATGGGGCTCTTTTTTTGGAAAAAAGCAGAAGAAAATTATATTTAAAAAAAAAGAGACCCAGCTGGCAAAGAAATCCCCTCAATGAGGTTAGGGATACTGCTGTTTCATTTTCAAGGACTCACAATCCTTAAAGTTTTCTTTGTTTTCTGATTTCATTTTGGGGTTTTCATTCTATATAGAGCTCTAGACTTGAAGGCAGGAAACCAAGAGTCTTATTTGTCTCAGAACTAAAATCACTTAACCTCATCGGCCTCAGTTCCTCAACTCAAAAATGGGGATAATAATTGTGCCTTAGTCTCTAGGTTGTGGTGAGGATAAAGTATGATAATATATGTAAAGTGCCTAGCAGATTTTAAAGTGCTATACAAATGTTAGCTTATTATTATCTGCTAATAACCCTGTACTAGTTGCTTTTCTTTTTCTAGGCTTTAGAGGTGAATGGAAGGGATCTCTGAGGTCATCTCCTCTAACCTTATCATTTAGAAGATGAAGAAACTGAGGTCCAAACTTGTCCAAGGTCACATGGGGAGTGACAAGCAAAGGGAAGATTCAAACATAGGTCCTCTGATACCAAAGTCTTGGGGTTCTTTTTAATTTAATTTAGTTTTTTCAATTAATGGAAATATTTTTTCTCTCCTCATCTTTTACCTCACACTCACTGAAAAAAGGTAAAAAAAAGAAAAGAAAAAAGAAAAAGAAAGCTTGTAACAAATCCCCATAGTCAGCAAAAACAAATTCCCATTTTGACCATGTTCAAAATTGTGTGTCTCATTGTGCAACCTGAGTATGTCACTTCATCCAGAAGTGGGTTTCATGTTTCATTTATGGAACCTCTGGAATAATAGTCACTGAATTGATCAGACCGCTTAAGCTCTCGACCACAGTATAAATAAGCCATCTCCATGAAGCCATAATGTGAATAATTTTGCTTGTGAGTAATTTTGTATTATAGCTATCTGTATATGTGTCTTATCCTCATATATGCTGTAAGTGCTTTGAGGGCAGGAATCTGGTCTCATCTCAGCCAAGTGGAGCTTAGTAAGTGTCAAATAACAATATAATAAATAAATAAAAACAATGTAATAAAAATATCTCAGAGTTGAAAGTTAGGGGTGTGTGTGTGTGTGTGTGTGTGTGTGTGTGTGTGTGTGTGTCATTGGGACCTTAGGTACCCTCCTGAGAAGCTGGGGATCTTTGGCAGGGGGGTGGAGATGCTTGAACCCCTCCCAGGTCTTATTTGGGGTCCACTCAGGTCTTGGATCCACCTAGAGCACTTATGTTTTAGCTTCACCCACGTTTTGATGAAAGTTGAATGCAGGTACCTTTTTCACTCCTCCAGCTTTTCATCTTCCATGTGTGTCTTCCCCCATTAGAATGTAAGCTCCTTGTGGGCGGGGACTACCTTTCTTTTTGCTTTAGCATAACTCCTTAGCACACTGATTGAGTGAACTGAATGAACAATTATCACTACCCCAAAGTGGGCTTCCTTGGGAATTACTGAGTTCCCGTTTGCTAAAGGTCTTTAAGCAAAGGTTGGATGACTAATTGTTGGGTGTGTTGTGATAGGGTTCTTTTCCAGGTCCAGTTGAACTGGATGACCTCTGAGATATCTTCCAAATCTAAAATTTTGTAATTCTGAGAGCCTATGCTCTCTGAGTTTGTCCACTGGAGACACTGGGAAGGCTTAGTGACAGCATTTTGAAAAACCAGACAAATCCTTCCAAGTCCTCGAGGTTATTTTAACCTTCGATCTGTGTAAGGGTTATTGGCAGATGGAGTTAAGTCTCAGAGCCAGACCACACTTTCAGTTTATTGGAAAATAAAGCCTTAAGGAAGGTGTATTTGGAGTTCATCTAAGCATGCAATCTCTCCCCTGTTTGGGACAGTCCTTTACAGAACTGGAGAGGTTGCATTATATTCTATTTCAACTCTCTCACATGGCCTATTTCAGTAACTTTGACTTATTTTTAAAGACCAAAGCTTATTCCAAGAGGGAGCAAGCAGCCCTTCTCATTACTTACCCTGATATGGTATAACACATCTTTCTCTGGGATCTACCTATTCAATACCTTATTTATTTGGAAAAGCCCCAAAAACATATTAGTGGGAGTTTTGTTTCAAAGAGGAAAACACTGATTTTGGTAATGAGTCACAGCTTAAGACTCTCAGAGAAAGGGGAAAACCAATTCCCTTCAGGCATTTAAACATCTAAAAGCATTTTTCAGGAACAAACTTAGTTTACAATGTGAATAGTGTCTTGAATGTAGTAAATGCTTCATAAATGTTCTTGAATTTAGTTTTAGTAGCACTTCATCCTATAAATAAATAAAAGGAACTAAATCAACAACAATAAAAGAAATCTATAGTTCTCTCTGGTCCTTAGCACCAACAGATTCTCATTTGGCTACATATGCATCATTAGCCTAGGAACTCCATTAGACTGTGAACTCCTTGAGAACAGGTGGTACTGCCTTTGGCCTTTCTTTGTCTCCCCAGTGCACATTGCTTGGCACACAAGTGGCACTTAATAAGCTCAACTTGCTATAGGAGATAATTACAATTCCCATTAGATCAAATTGTAGATTTTTTTTTTTTTGGAAATAGTATTTTCTTTTTTTCCAATTACATGTAAAGATGGTTTTCAAAATTCATTTTTTATAAAATTTTGAGTTCCAAATTTTTTCTCCCTCTTTCCCTCTTGTCCTTCCTCCCCTAGATGGCAAACAATCTGATATAGGTTATACATGTACAATCTTGTAAACATATTTCCACATTAGTCATGTTGTGCAAGAAGAAACAGAACAAAAGGGAAAAGCTATGAAAAAATTTTAAAAAGTGAAAATTGTATGCTTCGATCTGCGTTCAGACTCCATAGTTCTTTCTCTGGATATGGATAGCATTTTCTATCATGAGTCTTTTGGAATTGTCTTGGATCACTGTTTTGCTGAGAAAAGCTAAGTTAATCATAGTTGATCATCATATAGTGTTACTGTTACTGTGTATAATGGTCTTCTGGTTCTGCTCATTTCATTCAGCACCAGTTCATATAAGTCTTTCCAGGATTTTCTGAAGTCTGCCTGCTCATCATTTCTTATAGCACAATAGTATTCCATTACATTCATATATCACAACTTGTTCAGCCATTCCCAATTGATGGGCATCCCCTCAATTTCCATCAAATTGTTGAATCTTAGAGGGAGAAGAGACCTTTGAGCTCACCTAATTGCACCCAGTACAGGAATCCCCTTGGTAATATGCTTACAAGAGAGCCCTTGTCATCTGAGAAGACTTTCTACCATCACTCATTCCATTCTCTTTTATAATACCAAGTACATTGCCAGTTTGTCAAAAGTAGAGTCAGCCCTAATAAACAACGAATGTCTTAAATATTTGTGTGTATGCACATATATTATCCAATTTATAACCAGGTCATTAATTTCCTCACTTTATGATTTAAGACAGTAGTATCAGGCTCAAATAGAAACTAAACAATATGTAAGGATTCTTAAAAACTGCATATTAGAAAAATATATTATCTATGTTTATTTATATTTCTTTTTTGTAAATGTTTCCCAATTACATTTTAATCTGGTTCCTCCCTCCTCCTTCTCCGCCCCCCCCCCACACTTAGGAGTATTACAGCCAGCAGGTTGAGTCTTATTTAAAAGGTCAACAACCCTCACCTCCCTTTGCCTGAAATTATACTAATTATGGATTTGGGGGGAAAGGGCATATAATCCTGTTTTAAAATCCAAATACCCTTGAGCAAACCATTAGTCATCTACATCTTAGTGTGAATTGACTTAATTAGGTTAACCAGGTTCCTATATGAGTTGATTCTATAGCAGAAAAGGGGGTAACAATAAAATTAATTATAGTAAACAACATTTTTGAAATCTATTTTACCTTTTTTTAACCATAAGAGTAATGTAAAGCCCAATTCTTATCTTTGCTGCATGTTTAGATGTTCCATATATAAGCAGATTGTTGTGCAGTCATGCCCAACTCTTCATAACCCAGTTTGGGGTTTTCTTGGCAAAGATACTGGAGTACTTTGCCATTTCCTTCTCCAGCTCATTTTACAGATGAGGAAACTGAGGCAAACAGGGTTAAGTGACTTGCCCGGGGTCACACAGCTAGTAAGTATCTCAGGTCCTATTTGAACTCAGATCTTCCTTGAGGTCCAGCATTCTGTCCACTGAGCCATCAAGCTGCTAACATAAGCAGGTTATCATTATGCAATTTCCCAAGCATTCTTTTGAAATAGTTCAAGCTTCTTTTGCTTGGAAGATGACAAAAATATATTTAGATGATGCATTTGGAATTTTTTCAATATATCATTATTTCTTAACGTGATGCTAAATGTTATTTCCCCCACCTAAATCTGGTGTGGTATAGTGAATAAAGAGCTGGCCTCAGGGTAAGGCAAAGCTGGGTTCAGGTCTCAGCTGTGCCACATACTGGCTGGGTGACTCTGCTAAGTCCGTAAGCCTCTGGCGGGGGGGAACCTCTTTACACCCATAAATAGAGCAAAGAAGCATCTCTGTATGGGGAGAGAGAGTTCCTTCCCTAAGAATTCCCTTTAGAGATGAAATCACAGGTCCAGGAAAAAAGAATAAGAAAAAGATTCTAAAAGTGTTTTTTTTTTCCTGTTTTGACAATAACAGCTAACAAAACACTTACTTGATATTGTGACATATCATTGTGATCAATTGGTCTCTGTTGTAAAAATGTCTTATGCAACTTGTCATTGTGGTGGCTTGGTTTTTCTTTTTATCTCCAGCACTTAGATTAGTCCTGGAACACAGTAAGCACTTACATGCTTGTTGATTGATTGATTGAATCAATATAAAAATATTCTCTTTTTTAACCCAAGCTGTGATTTCATCTTGTTCTACAGTGCTATGCTGCAATTTGGACTCTTAGATGCCTCCGGAACAGAGAATAAAATGAGGCAGAAGTGGGACTTGACGTCAAATCAACAAAGCATTTATTAAATACTTACTGTATATACAGAAAAAAAAGTCCCTGCCTTCAAGAAGCTTACAATCTAATAGGGGATACAACATGTAAACAACTATGTACAAACAAAATATGTAAAACATATAAAGATTAATTTGGCCATGAGGTGGCGCCATAGTGCACAGTGGGCTTAGAGTGGGGAAGATGACTCTTCTGAGTTCCAATCTTCCCTCAGACGCTTTCTAGCTGTGTGACCCTGGACAAGTCACTTAACCTTGATTGCCTCGGTTTCCCCATCTATCAAATGAGCTGGAGAAGGAAATGGCAAACAATCCAGTATCTTTGCCAAAAAAAAAAAAATGGGTTCACAGAGAGTCAGACATGACTGAACAGCAACAAAAATGATTTCTTGAAGGTTATCTCAGAGGGAAACCAATAGCATTAAAGGGAACTGGGAAAATCTTGCAAAAGGTGGGATTTTAGCAGAGGTTTGACAGAAGCCAGGGAAGCTAGGAGGCAAAGACAAGGAGAGAGAGCATTCCAGGTATGGGAGACAGCCAGGAAAATGCCCCGAAACAGGAGGAGATGGAATGCTTTTTGCAAAAACAGCAAGGAAGCCACTCTCACTAGATCACAGAATACATGAAGGGGAATGAAATGCAAAGAGTCTGGAAAGGTAGTAAGAGACCAGATTATGAAGGGCTTTAAAAACTAAAGGAAGGATTTTATATTTAATCCTAGAAGCAATAGGGGGCCACTAGAGTTTAAAGGGATTGAAAAGAGATGGGGAGGGGAAATGCACTCAGACCTTCGCTCTAAGAAGATCACCTTATGTAATAGCTATATGGAGGATGAACTGAGAGGTCAGAGAGATGAGGCAGAGAAAACAGCCAGAAGGCTATGGCAATAGTCTAAACGTGAGATGATGAGAGCGGCAGCAGGCACCACCACGGGGTAGAGATGTTACAAAGAATCCACCTCGGCTATGGAGAGGTGAGAGGGAGAGAAGGGTCAAGGATGATGAGTAGGAGGACAGAACCTATAGGGACCTCTGTTCAGTAATAGGAAAGTTAGAGAGGAAGGCTTAAAAAAATAATGAACTCAGTTTTCTTTAGATCTTGAGTTTTTGCTGTTTAAGTTTAATGTCAAGTTCTAGGTATCCAATAGACAGTTGGAGATGCAAGACTGGAGGTCAGGAGAGGAGTTTTAGGGCTTCATGAGTAGATCCAAAGGTTATAATTGAATCTGTGGGAGCTAATGAGATTTTCTAAAAAAGATAGTATGTGGGAGAAGAGAAAAGAACTCAGAACAAAACCTCAGGGGACCCCACAGTTAGTAGGAACATCCCAGATGTTGTTGTTGTCATTCAATTGTGTCCTCATAGACAAAGTCTTGGCAAAGATACTGGAGTGGTTTGTCATTTCTTTCCCCAGTGTATACCCATTTTATAGATGAGGAACTGAGGCAAACAGAGGATGACTTGCCCAGGCTCATACGGCTAGTGTCGGAAGTCAGATTTGAATTCAGATCTTCCTGAGTCTAGACCTGGTGCTCTATCCACTGCAGTAGCTGTCCTATAAAAGCTGGATGAAGATGCGGCAAAGGAGACCGAGAAGGAATGGTCAGACAGGTTGGAGGAGAGAGCAATGTCTCAAAAAAAAAAAAAGGAAAGAGAATATGAAGGAAAAGAGGGTGATTATCAGTGGCAAAGGCTTCCAGGTCAAGAAGGAGGAAAAATTCAAGTCTTTCTGCTGCTTAAGCCGGGTCTCTATGTGAAGCACTACTCTGTGTCTCATATAGAAAGTCTATGTGGGTTAAAAAACGAAAAGGGCATTTTCTTTTTCAAATGTCAAAATACTAGAAGAAAGTTCTACTTAGGAATTGAAAGGGAAGGATGAGTTCCTGATTGCCAGGTCTGAGCCTTCCAAACAAGAAGAGTATTGAAAATATGCTGCTGACATTTCCTGACTCCACAAAGGATGCTGAAATTCATCCTTGGTGAATTAAAATCCTCTGGATAAGGTCAGGCCATGACTTCTCAGTCCTATCATTGTTTGAAGGCAACTCCCTCACTCCTTTAAATTGTTACTGGCCTTATTCTGCCTGAAAGGGTAGAAGGAATGTCCCTGACCTTTTGGGGGAACTCCTGAAGGCCTGATAAGTGCTAAGGGGATCCCCAAAAGGGTTTCTTCTGGGACAGCCTTCCCCGTAGTCAGGTAAACTTTCTCATGGAGCAGTAATATTTTCAGACTTTCCACAAAGTCTTCCCACTTTGGTGGTACTTTTGAAAGGAAAATTCTTCATTTGGGCTTTCACCCTGATTAACGATGCAAAATTTTCCTTTCAGCAGTACCCTCCCTTAATTAAAGTTTTTATTCACCAAAGCCATTTTTTTCTAATTTTCTAGTTCAGGACACACCATCAGCCAGTTGTTTAAGCTATTTACAGCGTTCCACGGACACAATATAACCACATAGAAATATGTCCTGGAAAGGTGCAACCTCTAACTTCAGGTGCAGCTGCTCTGGGCCTTAGAATGCACTGACATCACAGAAATGAGAGCACTTTATCCTGCATCCCCTGCAAGCAGAAAACGAAGGCAATGTTGACAATTTTCCTTGAACATACCACAACCAACAGTCTATCCCTAGCTCCTGTTTTTAGTCTCCAACTCGTACTAGTATGGAGGTTCCCCAAGAAAGAATGAAGATGTTGAGCCTCCTGGAAGCCCTTGCCTCCAGAATAGCAATGAATGAATGAATATAAAAATCATTTATTAAATGCCTCCTAGGTTCCAAGTACAGTGTTTAGCAATGGAGATAGAGACACAAAAGTGAGATAATCCCTGCCCTCAAGGAACTTACATTTTTATAGGGGCAGATAAAATAGAGAAAGAAGGGAGCTTTGGTGTGAGGAGTCAGATTGTGAGTGGAGGCATAGGGCAGGTGGTTGTCATGCCCTTTCCATTATAAAGAGTAGAATTGGTTTGATTATTGTTTCCAGGGCAAAAATAAAAAGCAAGATGTGGGTGTGGGGTGAAGAGGTGGGGGGAGAGAGAGACAGAGACAGACAGACAGAGAGAGACAGTAAGACAGAGAGAGACAGACAGAGACAGACAGAGACAAAGACAAAGACAGAGAGAGACAGACAGAGACAGACAGAGACAGACAGAGACAAAGACAAAGACAGAGAGAGACAGAGAGAGACAGAGAGAGACAGAGAGACAGAGAGAGAGAAAGAATGTGAGCTCAGAGCAGATTAGAAGACACCCAAGTAGGTCCCGGTTCTGTTAGGTGACCATGCTGTATCAAGGGAGGCAGGGACTAATCAGCTCCCCGGAATAACTTTGTTACATTTTAGGAAAAACTAATTTATATTGTGGGAAACACAACAGAACACACCGTGATACCTTGTGTGGCTTATACCTTGTACATGGATAAATGGGCATCTACTCACTCTCTGGGCTGAATCACTAACTCCAATCAGTTCTCGCACTCACGTCTAAGTTCTCAAGGAAGGCCCGGCCCTACAAAGTTACAATCAAAATCTCAAAATCCTAAGGGTAATCCTAGTGTGGCAGGATTACCTACTCACCATGTTAGTTTTTGATTCCCCACCCCACCCCCGAAGTTACATTTGTCAGTCACTAACAATTGTGGATCTTAAACATGTCAAGATGTTAGGAGACGCCCTGTTATCCAGAGCTAAAGCCAGCAAGCAAGCTGTGCCCTGAGCTTGGCATAACAACAATCCTTTGTGCTCACGCTCTGGATGATCTCACCCTCTGGCAAAAATCACATAATAATTGTATTGCTTTGACCAGCACCAGGTGTTCTCTGAGCTCGCACAAGCACCTGACAAGTACCAGTCGTATTCCAGTCATGAAGCCCTGCTCTGAATCAAACTTGTCACATTGTTGCCATTACCCCTCATTGTCAGGGTTACAGCTCACTGTGCAACCATTGGTATAGGTATTGAGATCTCCCCACACTGCCTTGGGTCCCCCCACTAGGGGCAGGGCTCAGGCACAGGTGTCTACATCACCTCCTTGCTTGCAAGCCCTTTCCCTCACTTTGAAATTAAACTTCTGTTTGATTCCTGAGTCTCCTGTCTCTAGCCTGCTCTGTTTAGCTCTAGCCACACATGGGTTAGAAGCTGGAATCAGCAAACTAACACCTACAAGCCAAATCCATTCCAAAGCTTGTTTTGTTGTGAGCTGAGGCTATTTTTTTTTATTATTTTTAAAAATGTAAAAAAAAAAAAACATTCTTAGCTCATGGGCAGCATAGAAACAAGTGGTGGGCTGGATGTGGCCCAGAGGCTGTAATTTTCCAATGCCTGTTTTAATGAGCTTTATTCAGCTAATCAGGAACTAGCAGTTAATGTCTTGATAACAGTTAATTGTTCCTATTGCTGGTTTCTTCCATCACCTCTGACAAAGTAGGTATTTTTTTTTCAATCAGCTACCAGGCTTTTTAATCTCTTTACCACCTACACTTGAGTCTCCATCCCAGCCTCTTCTCTAAATAGATTAAATCAGTCTCTTGATACTTTGGTGATTCACCTTCCACTTAGGTAACAAATCACCAAATTTCTCCTCTGAAATCAATAACCCTTACCCTTACATAATTATCCCTCAGATTCCAATAGGTATGATTTTTTACTTTGCGAGTTTTACCTCCTTAAATCTTAAAATCATTATATGCAAATAAGTTGAGTGACAATGATGCTCTGCAACACTCTTCTCAAAATATTCTTCCATCTCAATGTGTCCATAAAAATTGTTTCTTTATACTTATATTTTATCAGTTTTTTAATGAATTAAGGTTCTTTCTGTCTTTCTAAACCTTGTTCACATACAAACAAGCCATTCCCCTGCATCCTCTACAAGATGATTTAAGTCTTTATATTTAAGCAACAGTTCATTTATCACCCCAAATGTTCAAATCCCAGAAGAAAACTGTTTCTTTGCACATATTTTCGTAGGTTTTATTAAAAACAAAATTATTTTCCTATACCTTTCAGGTGTCAAATCTCATCTATGAAAGAGATATATTTTATATCCTTTACCAGTAGATATAATTTTTTGTTTGTGAAAAAGTGCCCTTCCTGTCCTTTTTACCATAAGCTGCTCCAAATGAAAGGGCAGTCTCTTAAAAGAACAGTACTTTGCAAAAGTGTCTTTGATGACATAGAAGTCTCACAGCCATTGTGCAGTACATCATTGGCAGACTGCTTCTTTTTTTTTTTCAAAATTTTTTATTAATTTATTTTGATTTATCAACAATCACTTCCATTTGAGTTTTAAATTTTTATCTTCCTCCCCATCTCCCTCCCCATGATGGTGCACAATCTGATATAGGTTATACATATACATTCCTATTAAACATATTTTCACATTTGTCATATAAGGAAGAATTACAACCAATAGGAGGAACCACAAGAAAAAGAAAACAAAACAAAACAGAAGAAAAAAAAGAGCAACTAGTATGCTTCGATCTGCATTCAGACTCCATAGTTCTTTCTTTGGATGTGGATAGCATTTTCTATCATGAAACTTGTGGAGATGTCTTGGATCCTTGCATTGCTGAGAAGAGCTAAGTCTATAAAAGTTAGTCATCACACAGCATGGCTGTTACTGTGTACAACATTCTCCTGGTTCTGCTCACTTTACTCAGCATCAGTCCATATAAGTCTTTCCAGGTTTTTCTGAAGTCTGCCTGCTCATCATTTCTTGTAGCACAATAGTATTCCATTATATTCATATACCACAACTTGCTCAGTCATTCCCCAATTGGTGGGCATTCCCTCAGTTTCCAATTCTTTGCCACCACAAAAAGAACCACTATAAATATTTTTGTACATGTGGGTCCTTTCTCCATTTTTATTATATCTTTGGGATACAGCCCTAGAAGTGCTATTGCTGGGTCAAAGAGTATGCACATTTTTATAGCCCTTTGGGCTATAAATTCCAAATTGCTTTCCGAAATGGTTAGATCATTTCACAACTCCACCAACAATGCATTAGTGTTCCGATTTTCCCACATCTTCTCCAACATTTATCATTTACCTGTTTTGTCATGTTGGACAACTGATAGGTGTGATGTGGTACCTCAGAGTTGTTTTGATTTGCATTTCTCTAATCAACAGTGATTTAGAGCATTTTTTTCATATGATTATAGATGGCTTTAATTTCTTCATCTGAGGTCATATCCTTTGACCATTTATCAATTGAGGAATGACTTGTGTTTTTATAAATTTGATTTAATTCTCTATATATTTTAGAAATGAGGCCATTATCAGAGATACGGGTTGTAAAAAATCTTTCCCAGTTTTCTACTTCCCTCCTAATCTTGGTTGCATTGGCTTTGTTTGTGCAAAAACTTTTCAATTTAATGTAATCAAAATGATCCATTTTGCATTTCATAATGTTCCCTATCTCCTGTTCAGTCATGAATTCTTCTGTTCTCTGTAAATCTGACAGGTAAACTATTCCTTGCTCTCCCAGTTAAGCTTATAGAACTCACTTATAAGAACAAACTATTTGACAAAAAACTGCTGGGAAAACCAGAAAAGAGTATGGCAGAAACTGGGCATAGACCAAAATCTCACACCATATACCAAAATAAAGTGAAAATGGGTTCATGATTTAGATATAAAGGCTGATACTATAAGCAGACTGCTTATTCTTGAGACTATGGTCCTGTTTTTGTTGTTGTTTTTTAAAGCATACAGATGCTTCCAAGAAGGTCACACGGTTCTGATGTCAGAGACATTCAGGGCATGAAACTAGAAAACGTGTATTGTAAAAAATAAATATGCTAGAATTTTGTTCCCTGGTTATCTTTTACTAAGAGATATAAATATAATCTCAACCTAGTAAGACAAAACGAAAACCTAGACAAGAAGGACAGCATGTACCAGGCACATTTAATTTTCAGGACTGAGACAAAGATGAGGTTGAAATGATCCTGCAGATGGCAACTTTTGTCATACATATCTCACACGTGTGCACTCCAGAGTCTAATCACCAAGTAACTCAGTTAAAGCCAAAGGCAAAATTTAAACTCAGACGAATATATAAATACTTTTTATTCTTCCAGTGGCTAAAACTGTCTAGTATTTTTCTCTGGTTTAAGGCCTTACATCAAAATTTGTTATTCTTTTTCATATATTTAATCCAAGAAAATCTCCTTTCAGAATTATGGGACATTAAACCTGAGCTTAAAACCCACTTGGGGACTAAATGGACTGATCAAACATATCCTGTCATTACTTGTGATAGATTGATTGGTTTGTGGGTATCATTGGCAGTCTATCCTTCAAACAAGATGCTGTATTCCATCAAGAATGCCTTGTTGTGGTGAAAGAATGCTTGAAAGGGCTGACACCAGTGTTTTTTAAGAAATCATGATGCCAAAGATATGAAATTCCACTGGTCCCTAGAGGGAAAACTACAGAATAAAGGTGAAGTGTTACTTTAATTATTCTTGTTTGGATTCAGAGATCTTTTGATGGCAGGGGATATTTAATTAAAGCAAAAAACAAAAACAAAAACAAACCAAAAAAAAAACAGAGGCAAGGTACTGAAATTGAAACACTCTTTAATATTTGTTATAAAAATGGATCCAATAATATTCTCCAAGTGTTTAATTGGTATCTGTTGCTGCACATGACTAGTGTCTTTTATTTTCCTGAGCAACGTATCCATTATATTGCTGAGTTTCATTGATAAAGTTTTGCATAATTTGGGTATTTATACAGTCAGCAGGTTCTGAGTTGCTGACTTAATAGGGCTGGAAAACGAAACACTATAAATTGTCTACAGTTAAAGCATAAAGAAAATAACATCTGATTTTATTTTCATACATTGTTAGTATCTGAGGATAGATGAAGACATCAGTTTCACCTTATCAAATATTATCATTTTAAAGAAATAGAAAATTTCTAGAAGAGGTCATAGATAAAAAAAATATATAAAAGTAAAATCAGACAGCGAGAAAATAATTCTAAACTTATAGTCAAGGGTCCTGGGAGTGAGTTCTGACTTTGCTAGTCATTTAATTTCTAAGTCTCAGTTTATTCATAATATGACAGATAAAATGTATATGCCTTATCTCCCAGGTTATTTTAAGAAAAATGCTTTGTAAACCTTAAGGCTCTGTATAGATATGAGTAATTATTATTTTGTGACTTGTAGCTCTGATATAGGAGAGAGGATAGAGCTTGGAGTGAAAAAACCTAGTTCTGATAATTACCAGGTGTGGGACTGTGAATAACTCACCCTCTTTTCTAAGTCCATTTCTTCCTCTATAAGATAAGGCTGATAGTACTTGTTAGACCTATATAATGGAAATCTACCACTTACTCTCTGTGTGACCTTGGGCCTGTTTCTTTATCTGTAAAAATGGAAAGATTGCAGGCACCTTTCACAGTTGTGGCTACTCAAACAAGGGAGAGGTCAGAAAAGGTTAAACAGATGATTTTGATTGCATACAATTGAAAAGCTTTTGCACAAACAAAATCAACATAGCTAGGATAAGAAAGTCATCTGTTAATTGGGACAACATTTTTTGAATCAAATATGTTTGATAAGGATTTGATATAGAAAACACAGATATAGATGTGATATAGTTGTAGATGTAAATATAGATAATAGATGTATTACAAAGCAATTGTTTGAGGTACACCAAGTAGTTCATTTTAGTACAAGATGCTTTTTTTTTTTTCTCAAAAAGTCAGGGTCTCATAAAGAGAAAAGACTGATGTTGCTGGCAACAAAACTAAAGGATTTTTTGAAGAAGTCAATTAAAAACACAAATTTATAGGACAATTTCCAATTTATGTCAAAGACATAAATTTGACATAAAAATGACATTTATGTCAAAAGACATAAATAGATTGTTCTCAAAATTAAAAATAATTTTTAAAACATATGAAAGATTGATCCAAAACATTAATAATAGAAGGAATGCACATTGTTTATTTGTTTTTTGTTTTGTTTTTTGGGGAGGCAATCAGGGTTAGGTGACTTGCCCAGGGTCACACAGCTAATAAGTTTCAAGTATCTGAGGCCAAAATTGAACTCAGGTCCTCCTGACTCCAAAGCTGGCGCTCTATCTACTGCGCCACCTTCCTGCCCCAAAAGGAATGCACATTTTTTAAATTTTTTAACTCATATATAGAAAATGAGAAAAAATTTAAATAGTTCATGTTGAAGAGGCAGCAGAGGGAAAGTCATGCTAACACACTGTTGTTGGCACTGTGAATTGGTCCAACCATTCTAGAAAGCAATTGGGAATTATACTAAGAAAGTGACTAAAATACCCTACTCTACAGAGGTCAATGAAAGAAAATCCCCTATACTCCAAAATATTCATAACAGGATTTTTTGTTGTAGTAAATAATTGAAAACAAAATAAGTGCCCATTGATTGGAGAATGGCTACATAAAACTTTGTAATGTTAATTAGTGGAATATTATTATGCCATAGGGAAAGCGGGATATTACATTAATAGCTAGCATTTATACAGTGCTTCCAGGTTTGCAAAGTACTTTGAAAATATTATCCCATTTTATCCTCACAAAAATCCTAAAGGTAGGTGCTATTATCTCCATTTTACAAATGAAGAAACTGAGGCAGATAGAAATTAAATGATTTGCCCAGGGTCACATATTTGCTAAGTATGTGAGGTCACATTTGAACCCAGGCCTTCTTGACTCCAGATCCTACACTATGCACTGCACTAGCTGCCTCTATGAGTTCTCTGAAGAATTCAGAGACATGGGCAAACTTACAGGAATTTGAGCAACGTGAAGCACAAAACAACATACACAATGACTATGGCAATTCAAATGGAAAGAATGACAAAAAAGAAAAAAAAACACTCTGAAGTTATAATTAATGACCAAGCTTGGTTGTGAAGAAGTACTGAAAAAATATTCCTCCCTCTTTCCTTTGCATAGTCTGGGAACGATGGATGTGGAATATACATCTCCTGCCAGACTTGGTTGATGGGTTGGTTGGCTTAGCTGAACTACTTTTATCCTCTTTTTATTCTTTATAAAATGGTTCACTGGGCAGGAGAGAGAGGAGGAATGTATTTGGAAGTGAAAGTGATTTAGCAACAACAAAAAAAAAGATAGCAATCATTTTTTAAAATAAAAAAAAACAGAAGCTTGGGCTAGATTGTCTCTAAGACTTCTTCCAGTTCCATTTCTAAAACCCATGATACTATGACCTCATGGAATGATTATGAGAAAAATACAACTAGAAGATCTATATTTGTGTGAACTATTGTTATATAAGGTGCCAGTGATGTTATATGGATTCTGGTAATGCTATGTGGACATTAATCATGGAACAACAAAATCTATGAAGACGCAAAATTGTTGGTTACCCAGTGGGAAATCAGGAGACTTATATCAGGTGCAAGTAGGCCGTAGTATATTACCAATGGCCAACTGTGCACATAGAATCCAATGGCATAAAAGTATCAAAACGATGGACTGGAAAAGGAGATGTCCAGATTAAGTAGAAAGGAAGAGGGTTAATAGATAAATAGTCTATGTGATGTGCTGGCATCCATACTGCGTTAAAAGACTTAAAAGAAGACCTCCCTCCCACCTCATCGTGCTGGATGGACTCCCTGAAGAGGATTTATGGGAGAACATAGACAAGAGTGGCACAGGCTGAAATGGCCCTGACGGGCTATGATCTGTAGGGCCTACTCATAATAGTGAAATCCAGACCAAAGTAAGGCTCCAAGAGACAGGTGGACAGACTAGAAATAGATGATAAGTCATATCCCAACTATCTGAGCAGTACACTTCAGTACAAATTATTTCGTTGTTTTTTTTTCCCTCAAAAATTTCTGGGTCTAAAAATTTCATAAAGAGAAAATCCTGATGTTATTGGCAACAAAATTGAAGGATTTTTTTTTTAAAGGTCAATTCAAAGAAGTTTCCTTACTTTCCTCACAGGAAGGTATGTGTTCCTTCCCATTCTAACAGCATTAGTATTGTGATTAAGAAGAATTGTAGTGAATGTAACCATCTCCATCCCACTCTCCCGGGTGTGGTGCAGAAATCCTGAGTCTAGATGTCACTTAACTCTGTTGTTGCCAGAGAGACAGAGGGAAGGTAACAGCTGCCATAAAAGAATGGGTAGTTATCCTAGGAGGGTGGCTGAGCTCCTAAGTTGCCAAATATTTCTACAAGTCTGATTATTCACTTCTTGAGCTCTGTAGCAGCATATTTTGCCTAGACACCTCTCCACAAACTTTGACAAACAGATCACCTACTTATTAGAATTATGACTTTTTGGGGGCAACAAGATGGTGCAGTGGATAGAGCACTGGCCCTGAAGTCAGGAGGACCTGAGTTCAAATCTGGCCTCAGACCAAATGGTTGACACTTACTGGCTGTGTGACCCTGGGCAAGTCACTTAACCCCAATTGCCTTAAAAAAAAATATGACTTTTTGGCTTTTAGCTCTCTTTTGGGGTGAGGATGGGGAAGAGACAGAAAAGAGAAAGAGAGAAAGGAGGAAAGGAGAGAGAATGGGAAAGAAAAGAGGGAGAGAGAGAGAGGGAGGGAGATAGAGAAAGGGGAAGAGAGAAAAAAGACAGGAGAGGAGAGAGAGAGAGAGAGACAAAGAGGAGAAGAGAGAAAAAGGGAGTGTTGGGAGGGCTGGGAAGATAGGGAGGGAGGGAGGGAGAATGGATGTGGGAAAATGGATAACCTGTAATAAATTTTAATTATAATAATATTATAGAGGTAATAGTATAGGAGTTGTTTTTCTTTCTGCTATTAAGAGACCTCCCTCTACCAACTATAAATCTGGCCAGGAGAAGAGGACAAAATAATTATATATTCCCCCTCGGTCTTTCAATAAAGGCAGAAAGAGCTTTCCATTTTAAATTTGTTTTGTTTTGTACCACATGTGGGTTAATTAGATAAACCCATGTCATGTGCCAGATTCAATCAGCCTGAAAATAATCAGAAAACCAGGTTTGGCACTGTTCATTTTGTTTTGGCTCGGGATGACAAAAGCACAAAATGTAAATTGGCTTTAGAAGGGAACATGTGTGTGGCACTGCCAGCTTTTCTTTCATGGGATTATCTCTAGCTGGCACCTGAGCCACAGATGTTGCTCTGGGCGGCCATTAGACAAATCTACATGATGTAGAGGACCCATTTCCCATGATTAGACAGTGGACACCGCCATGAAGAGCTCTTCCTTTACTGCCTTTGTCACAGGCCAATGCAAGCTTGCCAATGGTTTGGCAGGCAGTCAATTGAAAATACATGTGAAAGTTTAAAAAAAATGAGAACACGATCTTGTTTGGCTGGATTTCCTTCTGCTCAGCCTCCTGGTGGCTTCCTTTTAGGTCCATTTCTTTGCGCTTGTTTTTTTGTTTTTTTGTTTTTTATCTTCCCGTGAGGCTAGAGATTCTAACTGAAAACATTCCTCAGCTCTGTTTCCCCTTTATAAAGCAATTCAGTGTGTCTGAAAGCGTGGGGAAAGCAATTCAGTGTGTCTGAAAGCGTGGGAGGAAGCTGGTAATTCTGTGGCCTTAGCATATCTAAGGTTAAAATGATGTCTACACTGTACAAAGTCAAGGAGGGATTTAGCAGTTATTCAGTTAATGCGTTTGTCAATGAGCAGCAGTTTAGGTGAATTTTCTGGCCTGAAAATCATCTATTTCTCTACACAACCTAAAGTATCAGATGTCAGATCTTCCCTTTACTTTGGGTTGAGGCATGGGGCTGGCTTTGCCCTCTTGGACTGGTTAACATTGGAGTTAAACAGAGGACTAAGCATTGCTCTTTACAGAGCACTGCTTTAAAACCCAAACATTCCCTTGCAGGGTAACATACTCAGTCTCCATACTGAGTTGCGAATGCATTTGTTTGACCATTTTTCTCCTGGCTGAATGAACCAGGTGCATGAGGGCACTCAGTGCTGAGGCGGAAAGGCGTTTAGAAAGGGGATGGAGCTGAATAAAAAGGGAAATGAGAGACACTGAAGAGAAACATTGCTGACTTCACAATTTTGCAGAATGCTGTTTCTAAACATAACCCAAACACCATAGAAATACCACAGTGCTATGATTGTAGAAAAGCACATAAATAGCTAATGACCAATGGTGTAGGGAAAATAGTTCTAGTGACACCTCATTTATCTAACACTGTCAGAAAGGAGATATTCCATATAATTAAATTTTCCAGATAATTGAAGCCTTACCTTTTTAAGTGACAAAATTTTATTTAAACCACTTTTTGAGGGGGATCTTTCAAAAATATATTACAGAATTCTCTATTTAAACATAATTAAAATTACAGATTGGGAAATAATTTAGCTTATTCTTGATGACTCAGTGTCATCATTAAAAATACCAATAAATTGTTTCATGTTG
This sequence comes from Vombatus ursinus, assembly GCF_900497805.2. Lineage (NCBI taxonomy): Eukaryota > Metazoa > Chordata > Mammalia > Diprotodontia > Vombatidae > Vombatus > Vombatus ursinus. The sequence continues at coordinate 29,061,488 of NW_020954580.1, read as the reverse complement.
TGATACAACTATGTCCTCATAGACATGTATACATGCTCGAGTATATAGTTCTGTTTATCTCTGTACTAAATGGACCCAGTTAGTTATGTTGTTTTTTTATAGTTTTTTTTTCCCTTTCTCTTCCTTACTGTCAGGCTTTTTTTTTTTTAGCTGCCTCTTATTTCTACTTTCCACCTCTTTGCCTAAAGCATCCTTTCTTTGCCTAAATTAGCAGGTGATTAGTGCTTTTTATCCACTATACAATGGAAACACCAACATAGACCATAGTAAGGAGCTCTTGGGATTTTCTTTTTTCTTTTTTTTTTTCTATTTTTTAGGCAGTTGGGGTTAAGTGACTTGCCCAGGGTCACACAGCTAGTAAGCACAGTAAGGAGCTCTTGGAGGCAGATTCTGTGGGCAGAAGAGAAGTTTGCAGTCTGGCTGTCTGGGTTTCTGGGAGAAACTGGAGTTCCAGAGCAAGGAGAGATGAAGCTACCCTGATGCGAGCCGTGCAGAGACATATAGGGTTGAGAGGAGACCAGGGGGATTAACATAATTTTGAATGAACAAGGAGAAGGAACTGAAGTTTGGGCTGGAGACTAGAGATTATGAGCAAGGCATTCGAGGTGGCTGGCCCTGATCCAACCCCATGAACTCTGTGACTACCATCTCTGCCCACCGCGGACAACGGTGGTGCTGATTTTCTTCCCATGATAAAAGACTCATGCTGAAGTGCTTGACTTTTCCCCATCCTTTTTGCCTTTCTAAGTGGGGCAGAAATTGATTTCAAAAGCTTATTCTGTTGGTGAAGTTTCCTTCCGATTTCTGTTTAAGCTGTTTGACTTCCTCTTGCTAGCTAGATAAAATCCTATAACTAACAGCTGTTGCTCTGAGTTGCTTTGTTTTCCAATGGGGGATAGGGCTGCAGAAGGCAGGAAGAGTAAATGGTTTCTGATATAGAGATATAAACTGGCACAGAGGTTAGAACCCTAGAGATGGGTTCACTCCTGCAGCCCTCTCCTCTGGTAGGTAGTGAGCCATCATTTCACACGGGTCCCAGTTCATTCAGGCTCACTTCCTTGTCAGCTCCGTTCCCCAGATTTTTCTACTTCCTTCCCAACAACCTTGCCTTGCTTTGGTACCCTTCCACTTCATATCACCATTAATTCCCAACTCCCTTGAATATGTTATCTTCCTTCTTTAGAATGTAGATTCCTAAGGATGGTTTCAGAAAAACTGGAAAGACTTAAAGGAACTGATGCTGACTGAAGTGAGAACCAGGAGAACACAGTAACAGCAACATTGTGCAATGGTGAGGTATGATTGACTTAGCTCTTCTCTGGAAAGACCGTGATCCAAGACAGTTTCAAAGGACTCATGATGGAAAATGCTATCCACATCCAGAGAAAGAACTAGTGGAGTCTGATTGCAGGTTGAAGCATACTATTTTCACTTTCTTTGTAAGGTTTTTTTTTATGCATTTTTTTCCTTTTGTTTTGTTTCTTCTTTTAGGACATGATTAACGTAGAAATACATTTACATGATTGCACACGTATAACCTATATCAGATTGCTTGCCATCTTGGGGAAAGGGAAGGGTAGGGAGGAAGGAGAAAAATTTGGAACTCAAAATATTATAAAAAATGGATGTTGAAAATTGTCTTTACATGTAAATTTAAACAAAACAACAACAAAATACTATTTACATAAAAAAAAGAATGTAGGCTCCCAGTGAGTGGGAATTGTCTGTATTCCCAGAATTTAGCACAGTGATTGGCACATAGTAAACATTTAATAAATGCTCTAGTTAGCTAATGTATCTATGAGTTGTCTTCTTCTATTAGAATGGATGCTCCTTAAGGGTGGGGAATGTCTTTTTTTAATTATATTTTTATTCCTAGAGCTTAGCACAGCGCCTGGCCCATAGTAGGCACTTAAGGAATGTTTATTGATCGATTGATCAAAATGGTATAAAGGGTGCATCCTTAGAATGATATGTAAAATACTAGACAATGGGTTCAGAGCAAAGGCCTTAGAGGTTCTCCTATGAATGAATTATGTGAATTTTAGTTTCAGGACTTTGTGACATCTATTTTGGCTTCTCAGAGTCCTTTTAATGCTGACTTTCAGCTTCTGGGTGGTATTCCAAATAGTTGAGATAATTGGATCAGTAACCTCTGAACAAGTGAGGTTTTACTATTTATATCCCAACTATGCTGAATAAACATTCTGTTTTTATTCTGTATATATTTTGTCCATATATATTTCATATATGTATTCATTGAACCAGTAAACATCTACACTCAAAATTAAAGTTGTTTTATAATTGTCAGTTGGGAAACCTCAAAAGATTTCAATTACTTTCCTTGTTGTTTCCTTTGAGGCCTAAATCTTTATTTTTAAAAATCTCCCAAATACTTACACTTAAAAAGTTTATCAATATTTTTCATATGCTTTAGTGTTAAAGTCTGTAGCCCTTAAATTGGACCATAGTTAGACCTTCTTGTTGAGCTGTTTTCAGTCGTATCTGACTCTTCTTGACCCCTTTTTGGGGTTTTCTTGACAAAGATACTGGAGCGGCTGGCCATTTCCTTCTCAAGCTCATTTTACAGATGAAGAAACTGAGGCAAACAAGGTTAAGTGACTTGCCCAGGATCACACAAGTAGTTACTGTCTGAGGCTGGATTTGAACTGAGGTCTTCCTGAGCTTAGGCACAGCACACTATCCATTGCACCACCTGGCTGCCTCCATTTAGACCTTATACTGGATCAAATATGATAATATTTGTAAAAACTGTTTAGAGCAGGGCCTGGCACATAAGAGGTTATAAAATGCTTATTTCCTTTCTTCTTCCCCATAATTCTACTTAAAACACTATTTCAACAACAAATTACTTAATACCTAAACACAAGACCAACTCAGTATAAGCTCATTTTTAATCTATTTGTAAGAAAGGTTTTAGGGGGTTAGGCTTCCACAGCAGGATAAGGAATTCCAAGATCTTGTGGATAGTCCCTCAACCAATCAGAAAGTGTACCAAACATTTTGTAAACAACTAGTTCCTTAAGAAAGAGCCCTGAAGGCTAAACTGGTTGCAACTTGTCAGGGTCAAGGACAGAGCCTCAACAGGACAAATGCTTTTCTCCACTGCCCTTGCTTTATAAGCTTATTAAATATTAACTGACACACCCCAAGGGTGGAGATAGCCGCCATTTTTGAACATGAGACCCATGAAGTAGGAGGAGTTAACAGAACATGGGATGAGCTACCTAGGAAGAGCGTAACTCAGATGAACTAGACCAATCCTGGCCCTGGTGGGTGGAGTATGGATCTTACTAACTATTTAAAAGTTGACTGTACCATTGAACTAGTGCCCATGTGCCTGCTTCTCTTTCGAGAAGCATAATAAAGGCTTTCCTTCACTCACTCCTGTAGTAGATTTTTGTTTCAGATTTTTCTAACATATTGGTTGCCTTGTTGAACAATAAAACCATTAAGACCAATATCCTATCAAGACCAGTATCCTTTGAGTGAGTATTCTCATAAAAGGAAGATTAGTATACCGTGTGTCTCTGTTGTAAGACTATTGGGTGTTCTGATTGACCAACTTAATAAGGCATGATAGTTAAAACTGATAATATCAGATTCTTGATGTTATAGTATTGTGTGTTGCTTGAGACAAGCAATAATTTTGATATAGTTTCATCTTGTGATAGCAGTGCTCACACTTGTGTGCTTTTATGGATACTTGGCTGACTCATGTTGTCTGACCTTGACCAAATGAAACCAGGTTAAGCTGCTTTTGACACCTTTAGTTAATTATCAAATGGTGTCTATTAAGTGCTGGATTTTGTGCCTTTTTCATGTGTTTCATTATTATCTTTTGTTATGTTTTTAATTCTGTGGATTTTAAGTGTAATGGTATCCCCCTTTCAGACTAACTGTGCTGACTGAAAAGGGCAGGCAGAAACAAAGACAAAGACTTGCATATGAAAAACACTAAGAATGCATCCTACAGAAACAAGGCACTTTATCAGGGCAAAGACTGCCATTCCCAGCTGCTCATTTGCCCAAAACTAGCAAGAGAACTTTTCAGTTAAAAAGTAGGTAACCCTGAGCTCCAGAACTGTTATATGATGACTTAGCTCACCCTGTAGAGGTAAAGATTTATTGAAGGGACTGGTTGATCACTGTTAAGTTAGAGTGAGATCTCTCACTGAGGGAATTCAGCCCTGAATCAGGAAGGTTGATCAAAGGAAAGTCCTGAGTTTGGAGAAAGAAAAGGCTATACTTTTTAGTATAGTCACATGCTTCCTGGAAGGTAAAAAACCTGCAGAGGCCAGGATAAGGGACTGGAATCAGAGAAGTGTCTGCAAATGCCGGTCTAAAGGACTCTGCCCTTTCTGGAGAGCACAGCACTGCCTGATAGTATAGAGGGCCAGCCCAGCAAATAAGTGGAGCTACCCAGCAGAGGAGTAGTCTGGCCGAGCAGAGAAGCAGCATATCCCCAGGAGAATAGTGGTCCAACCCAGCAGCAAAGCATCCCCAGCTTAGCAGCAGAGTGGCCCTGTATAGATGCAGAGAATCCCTGGCCAATAGCAGAGCTGCTTGGAACATATTAGGTAGTATACGTAAGTATAGATGCAAAAAGTTCTCTACAAAGTAAATGAGTATTAGCTTTTCAGTTTAAATAAGGATAAAATCATTTTTAACTTACCAAAATAATTTTTTAAAAGCCACTTTACATTAATTTTGCATATTGCCTCATTCTGGTAATATGCTCAAACTGTGTATATCCTTCCTCCATCTATTTGCATCCAGCACCATTGACTTCCTCATGAGACCAGCATACCTGGAGTTGATTTTCAATTTTTGATAATACTGAATCATTAGCTGGACCCCAACCACATGGAGCTCCACTATCACTGTTTTTTTTCCCTTTGTTTGTTTGTTTTGTTTTTTACCTTACAGTTTGCAAACTTCTTGAGTCAGATACCAACATGCATTTGATATCTTTTCAATTTTGCCTGCTCTGACTAATTGAAAGGCAGAGTGTCTATTTTCAAAAAGTATAATATCCTCTGTAGAATAGTTCTTAGGGTCCATAATTACTGTATTCCAAAGTTTTCCATCCCCCTCTAAAAGAAGTAAGATATGTTTCATCATTGACTTTCTGGGACAAAAATTAGTCATTACAATTACCCAGAATTTGGATTCCTCTTAGTGTTAATTTCATTTATGCTATTACAGTCATTGTGCATATTGTTCTTCTGATTTTGCTTACCTCACAGAATTATTTCATTTGGATCTGTCCATGTTTCTATGAAATGTCCTTTTTTCTGTTATTCCCTAATTTTGTTTTATAATGTGACCTGTTATATTCAGCTTGCATATAAATTTTGAATTCATTGATATTCTACCCTTGTCTTGCCCAGATCAAATAGGAGCATCAATTCTCCTTGTAACTCCATCCTTTTTTTTTTTATTAATAGTGGAAAAAAAAGATCTTCCCCCATTTTCTCTCTGACATTCTCATTTTTGCAAAAAATCTTCTTCCAAGGAACCTAATTTCCCAAATATATTAAAGGAAGCAGCGGGATGCAGTGAGGAGTGCTCTATAACTCAAGTCAAGAATAGCTTCTGTCCGTTTCCCATTCTCTCATCATTTATCCCATTATATCCTCCCTCAGTCAAACCAAAAGCATTTGTTAGTCTCCCAGCACAAGTTGAACTGTGCTAAGTTCTCAGGATACATAGACCCTGTTCCCCAAGCCTTACTCTTACAGGATTCCAACCATTTTTCCCTCTCCCCCAAGAGATAATCCTGAGAAGCACAAACCATGCTTGGAGAAGCATTTTGGTTTAAGTGTCCCAGCCCTCAAATGGAGTTTGCAGCAGGACACTGGTCCATTCTATCTTCTCTCCATTGGGATTGCTTTGCCAAACTGAGTAATCATTTGACCCTCCCTTTTCCCTCTATGAATTGCTTCCCCATGGACTAGCTCCCAAGATACCTAGACAAGGAGGAGAGATTGAAAAATTCACATCTGCATTCCTCTCAAGTCCTAACCAACCTTTTTCTTATAAACACATCTTCCTTCTTCCTATTCCTCCCCTCCCTCTCCCTGTCCTGTTAGTAAAATTCCTTTGTACTATCCCAACAACAAAAATATTGATTTATTATGCTTCTCCTTTTTTTTAACCACCTTGTCTTTTGCTTTTTCTAATCGTTTGCCTACAGATATTTTCCATTTTTTCAATGTCTCAAGACAACATGAAAATCATTTTTAAGGATATTAAAAACAAAAAACTGAACTCTCACACTCATGGCAATGTCTGGCCCTAGAAATAAGAACATATCTACTTCTTTTCTCCATCATTCACTACTACCTGAATCTGTTTACCTTTTTAAAAATTTTCATGTTTTCATGATGAATACCCTACCACCTCTACATTTAGAGGAATGATTGTAATTCTTCTATTTTGATGAATATCCAAGTTTTTTTCATTGATGATTAGGCTAAATTTTTGCCATATATGTTACTCTGGGGAGGAAATTGATCTCCTCTGCTTTTTGGAATATCACATTTCAAATTTTCCTCTGATGTCTTATAAGTGAAGAGGGTTCTGGCACTATCCTGATTGACTTTCTTTGAAAAAAAAATTTTTTTTCTCCCTTAAATAATCTGCAATATTTGTTATTCTTTATTGTAGTCCTAATATTTGACCCTAATATTTCTTGGGGAAATTAATCTTGACAATTCTTTCTGTTGATGTTTTGCTTTTCTCAATCTGTATTTTGCAATTAGTTTCCATTAATTCTGGGCAGTAGCCTCATATTATTTCACAAAGTTTTTTTTTCTTATCTTGTTTTTTCAGTAGGACAAATGAATAATCCCTAGATTAGATTATCTCTCATATCCTATCTTCACATCTAGTATTCTTATTTTACATAATTCTCATGTGTTTTTCCAACTTTGTTGTCTTTTGATTTCTTTCGCTTAATTCTTCAGGCTCTGTATTTTTGTTTCCCTTGTTACAATTATCAGACCTACTAGGTCCTAGATTTGCAGCGAAGCGGGCCCTCAGAGGTCATCAATTAAACTTGTTTACTGTACAGATGAGGAAGATAAGACTTAGGGAGATTAAGTGACTTAATTAAGCGTGATTGGCTCGCACAGTACTATAGCTGGATTTCAACTCATATTTTCCTGACTCTAAGTCCAGAATTATGCACTATCATTTCTTCCACGAAACCACTAATTCTCCATTGTCATCTATGGGGATCATTGAACTTATTGTAATGTTTTCATGTTACCAAAATTTTTTGATGGAATTCCATCTTTTCCTAGGCTATTGGCTCACTTGTCCCCTCCTCCTTGGACAATTTTATTAGTTTTTGACAGTTTCTCTGCTGTTTTTTCTATTTTATTGCTGAAATCCAGTTCTTGTTTTTGGTTTTTACCACCAATCCTTTCCTTTTCGTATTAAATAGTTTGGAAATGGGCTCAGTATCTTTGTGCTCCCCTCCCCCCAACAAAAAACCAACACTGCAGCTTATTCTCTGCATTTGCATGAGTTCTATAACCTTCAAGGAATGAGGGTGACCCACTATATCTGTACTCTTTTCTAAGAGACCACTGCGGCTCCATTGATTTTATACCTTTCCCAGCCTCACATTTCTCAGATCCACAATTATCTCCGAGTCCAACTTTCTTTCTCCCTAGGCTATCACCCGGCAATGGTAGGAAATGCAAAGATAAAATCAAAAGTCTAAGCCCTCAAGGAGCTTATATTCTATGGGGAGGGGGGAAGTAGAGAAATAAAATAATTCAAGGGTAAAAGACAACAAAGACCAGAAAAGACTTCCAATAAGAGGATCACAGAGCTGGAGTTGAAAGCAGAGGTGTGCTGGAGCCAGCTCAAATCTGCTAGTGAGAGCCGATTGTTAAATTTTCACCAAGTGGGACAGCTAGGTGGCGCAGTGGATAGAGTACCGGCCCTGAGTGCAAATGTGGCCTCAGACCAAATACTTGTAACTTACTAGAGGTGTGACCCTGGGCAAGTCACTTAACCCCAACTGCCTAAAATAAATAAAAAAAATAAATAAACTTTCACCAAGTGCATTTATACTCCAGAAATTGGCAAATGCTACACACGAGGCTTGATTTATTGATTGTCTAGACGTAAGAAACTGATAGTGAAACATGTTAATAATGCAGATTAAACTTAAAAATGTATCATGAGTAAATTTTTTTTCATCAGGGACAGCCTGAAGGGGCTGGAAGGGGCTTCATTAGGTCAACTAATCCACCTTCTTTCCCCATTTTACAAGTGAGAAAATAGAGGCCTTGCGCGAGCGAAGTCTGTCCGCAGGGGTACTTTGGCTGTCCAGGCCAGAGCTCCTCCCTCCCCCACTTTGGACTTGAACTTGACCCCGTGATGACCCAGAGCCCTCGAAGATTCTTGGAAATGAACATAGCTCTGTGGTCCAGGGCCAACCGAGGTTCACGCTCATCCATTCCATTCCGAAGATCCCAGAATCGCGCCTCCCTTTCCAATCTGCCGTCCACTCCTCGTCCATCCGTCGTTAAAGCAGTGGACGTTGAATTAATCCTACTGGAAGGGAATGAAATTTAAGCCCAAACCTGAAACGCGCTTCGGAGAAGTGTGTCCCCGTGGCCGCCCCGTAGCGGCGTGCCCCGTGACGTCGGCCCCGCCCCTCCCCGCCCGCATTGCCATGGCTGCCAGGGGCGTCGGGCCCGGCGAGAGCGTGCGCTATGCCGAGTACGCGCCCCCAGCCGCCCAGCGGCCTGAGTCCGACTTCGACCAGGGGCTGGTGAGTTCCGACGAGGGCGAGGGCGCCCCGCACCGCCGAGGGCACCGAGCGAGGGCCCCGGGACGTGGGGCCGGGAGCGCTTCGGACCCGCGGGGAGTCTCCGGGCCCGGGCCCTCCCCACTCTCGTCCCCTCCCCCATATCCCCCTCTCTTTGGGCCCTTTCCCTCCCACCCGCTGTCGAACCTGTGTTTCCTCCACTCCCCCCCGCCTCGGTCCGCATGATCTTCTATTCAGATCTACTTTATTCTTAGTAGCCGTGTGACCCTGGACAAGTTGCTTAACTCTTGTTGCCTCAGTTTCCTCAGCTGTAAAATGGGAATAATAATAGCAACTACCTCCCAGGGTTGTTGTGTGGGATGAAATGAAAGAAAAATCCATACCCCTATACTCTGGCCCACGGGTGGGGAACCTGAGGCCTTGAAGCCACGTGTGGCCCTCCAGGTCCTCGAGTGCGGCCCTTTGACCGACTCCAAACTTAATAGATCTGTTCAGTAAGTTTAGATTCAAAGGGCCGCACTCGAGGACCTAGAGGGCCACTCGTGGCCTTGAGGCCTCAGTTTCCCCATCCCCTTGCTCTCAGACAGACACTAGCCCTTAACAGTTGTCTAAAGCTGTTGCCAATCCAACGAGCATTTCTTTGCACTGCGTGTGCAAGGTGTGGTCCTAGGTACTCAGGATACATTCATGACCATTTGCACAGCCCGGGCCCCCAAGGAGTCTCTGATCTCATAGTGGGGATGCACTCTATACCCAATAATTATAACGTGGTGGAAGGTGATAAGGGTAAACGATAGATTCTGGAAAGAAATGCTGGAAGAAAATGTTGAGGTCGAGATCGCTGCTCCTGAGGGAGGCAAAGGGGAAGTCCTTGTGGAAGAAATGATGCTCAAAGGGGGGGCCTGTAAGGAGTAGGATTTCAGCAGACCTTGGGCAGGGTTTTTTGTTTTTTTTTTTTTCCATGCTGATGTATTCCATCTTTCAAAAAGAAAGACGTGATTTTAATATTACTTAACAATATGTTAAAAAAAAAAGTAGCCAGTCAGGCTTCAGTGTTAATACAATTATACACTCTATAACAGATTTGATAGTGTGAGTATTGTTCTTTTTTTCTTTTTTTCCTTTTTTTTTTTTAAACTTTCTCATTCTACAAGTGTTCTTACACAAGCTGGCTACAAGTCAGGGGGGAAAAAATCAAACACAAATAGTGTAACTTGTGCACTCCTAAACAGTTGATTGTGAAAGTGAACTCAAGAAATGCTTGCCCCGTAGGAGCCTTTCCATGAAGTCGTGGTGGGTAAGGTGTGTAATAGCAGATTGTGGTGGACCTTAAATGTCAGGGCAAGGAGTTTATATTTCAAAAGGTGGCTGGGAGACATTGAAGGATTTTCAGGAGGTCATGCCTGTATTAGAAATATTTTGGCAGTTGTACAAAGGATGTATTGAAGAAGGCATAGACTGGAGGCAGGAAGATGAATCAAGAGACCATTGTAATTGTTCTGTTGAGAGGTCATTGAGGGCTTGAGAGTGTAAACAGTGAGAGTGTAAATGGACAGGAGGCATCAGGTTGGAGAGAGATTTGCCCACTATGTATGAGCTTGGGTAAATTACACAGACTCTCTGGAACGTGGTTTCCGCATCTGCTAAATGAGGCATTGGACTAGATGATATCCAAAGTTCTTTTGATCTTCCCCTCCCTTTCCCCCCTTTTCTGTTCCCCTTTACCTTTACAAACAGAACTTTATATTTTGTTTCTATAAAATATAATATCTTGGAATTAAGTTGCTAGGACCAGTTATAGTAATTAATTTTAATTGGCATTTACCTGCATCATCAATTTTATTTAAAGTTCATATGACATACTGTGAGGCTTGGTGTCGTGGAATTTGTTCTGAACTTTAGGGTAAAGGAGCCCTGGAGCTAAATCTTGCCCGGCATGTTCGGCTTATCTCCACTCATTCCAAACCACCCTAATTCCAGCCTTCATCACCTCTCACTTGGACTATTGCTATAGCCTCCTAATTAGTCCCCTCCTCAGTCACACCTTCAGCCAGCTGCCAGACTGATATTTCCAAAGCCCAGGTCTATCACTCCCCTGTTCACTAGTGGCTCCCTAATGCACACTTTTCTGTGTCCCCTTTAAAGCCCTTCATGCATTCGTTCTATTATTGCCAAACTGGCTGTTTCTGCCTATATGACCTTAGATGTGTCCTTCTTGTGCCTTTTCATGATTGCCCTTCCTTCCTCCTACCTTATTTGGAAAACTCTAGGGCTGCCTCATTGGGAAGGTCTTTCCTGACCCCACCCATTGTGAGTGCTATCCTCACTCACTCACTTGTATTTACTTTTTTCAGTTCTTACTACTCTTTCCTCTCCTCCCATAGAGTGAGGCTGAAGGCCCATTTTTGTTTCTCTTAACCGAACACAATGCCTTCATCCTTCTTTGGTCATGTGAATCTAGGAAAGTTAACCTTTCTGAACCTCATTTTTCTTTTTTTAAACATCAGAAGGGTAATGGTGCAGTATTCGCTTCCCAGGTAGTTGTAAGGAAAGTCCTTTGTAAACTTTAAGGTGCTGTAGATCTGGATGTGGTCATTAATTCCAAATAGGTGGGAGAAGTAGTTGGTCATCACCGTAGCCTTGCATTCTGATGATCAAATGAGGTAAGGTTTGTAAATGCCCTTTAGAACAATAAGTAAGGTGCTGGACAAACTTGAATTGTTATTACAGTTGTGGGAAGCAGAAGAGGAAGAGGCTGAGCCCTAAAACACAGATGAGAGAGTTGGTGAAGTGGAAGTGGGCTCAAGAGAAAGTAAGGCACTTAGGAGAAATGGAAAGATTACCGCCGTGTTGGCCTGAGAGCTGAAACAGACTTCAGAGACCATTCAGTTCTGAATGTCCCACAGCGTGGAGCATACCCAATGAGGAGTCCAAAGAGTGAACCTGACCTAAGAGAGGTGATGAGCCAAAGTCATTGAACTTTTTGGTATTCAATATTTGTGTATAGTTTTTGTGTTCAGCTCATAATGATACATCCCCGTTTCCCTGCAATGAAAACAAAGTTCAAATCGTACATAGAGGGGAAACTAACATAAAATGTAATCATCATACTCCAAGGGGAGCAGGGCAGAAGACCATTCTATTCCATGGACTTGTGACAGTGGAAGCCAATGGTAAGGTACTGCTGGCAGAGTGACTCCAGGCAGTCATCACTTCCTTCCATTTCTATAAAGTCAAGGATCATAGATTGAACTAGAAAGAACCTTTGAGGCCGTCTAGCCTTACGCCCTTCCCCTCATCTCATTTTGCTGATGAGGATACAGGCTCGTAGATATTAAGTGACTAGTCTGTAGTCACATGGGCAGTAAGTGGCAGAGCCTGGAATTCAAACCCAGGACCTCTAACTCCAAATCTGGTACTCTTTCCATGCTTTTGATCTGTGTTCTGGTCAAAGGGGGAAAGAACCTCTACCTCCTGAAGGGAGGAGGTAATCACTTATGGTGGTATACTCTGAAAATGGTCATATGGCTACCACCAGTGCTGCCACCCAGGATGTTGCGGAAGCTCATGCTGGCTGGCCTGTGGACATGGGGCTTATAGGAATTTCTTGGCTTAAATGGTCTGAGGCTGGTCCAGGCAGAGGTGATGGACTGCCAAATATCTAATCAAACTTACTACTCCCCCCAACCTTTGGTTCCATTGGGATGTAGAGATTAGATTAGAATTCAGAGGGCAGCCTGCCACCATGTTTTCCCCTTTACATTTGGGAGATAGTATGGTACAGTTTTAAGAGTGTTAAATTAGTCATTGGGCCTCTGTTCATATCCTAGTTCTTCCACTTATTTCTTGTGTGACCATAAGCAAATTACTTAACTTTATTAGGCCTTATTTTCCTCAAATGTAAAATGGGATCGTTGGTCTAGAGTATAGACCTTGAAGGGACCATACTATATGATCCTATAATCCCTTGGCAGCAAATAGGGCACTGTCATTTTAATTTAGTTGTTGGGGTTTTTTTTATGCTTAAGATTTATTTGTTATAAAATTGTAATAATTCTTAATTCATTTCATTAAAATATAAACTAAGAAAATTATTTACAGAGATATACCTCTAAGGTCTAAATCACTCTAGATCTGTGATTTCATTTTATAAATGAGAAAACTGAAGTATAGATCAATTAAGTGACTTTTCTAACAATTAGAGGCTAGGTCTTTTGACTCCACATTAAAGGTACTTTCTGTTATATGACTAGGTTGAAGAAAGGGTTAAGAAAAAAAATTATGAACTTTTTTTAGACCTATTTGGAGAAATAGTTTTGTCATAACAATTACAGGAAAGTTGCAACTTATTTAATGTGTGAAATATGTGGTTTTTTAAAATTTTAAAATCCTAAATTATTTAAATCTTTTTTTTCAGTTTAACTTCCCTTTAGGATTATGAATTAAAACTCATTAATCAGTTGAGGAAATGTTTAAAATGTAGGCAATAATACCTACTCGTTTTTTTTGGGTAATGTGGCATTTTGTGGTGAAAACTATGTAATCTGATTTTATTTTCAGCCTTTATCAGTATATCTGATTTTCTTGGAAAAGTAGGTTTAATTCCATATTATAAAAGGAATATATGAGGGTGATCTTTTCTTTTAAAGCAACAGATTTAAGTTCATGTGGAAGAGTAGCCTCTGTCTTTGCAGTACGGTATGAAAAATTTAACTCCTGCTGCTCTTCTGTTATTACCATAGTATGAAATGAACATCACTCGAAAATAGTTGACATAAGAGTTAATTATATACTTTATGATTAATAGGGTTCATTCATGAATGGATGCTTCCCCATTTACCCCCTCCAAAGAAATTTGCAAGAATTGTTTTGCACACTTGGAGACTATTTGTGAAATACTGTTTCAGAAAGCAATGGGTAAATATATATATTTTAAATTGCCCCTGGTGGTTCACCTCTTCTTTGCATACTTCATGGCTATGGGGGTGGGGTAAACCAGTGTCTTTCTAGATTGGGAGAAATACTTTTATACTAAATTAGTTAATCAAAGGTATTTATTATCATCAACAGTAACAACAACAACAATATCCAGTATTTATATAGTTTTGCAAAGCACTTTACAAATATTAACTATATCTACTTTTGTTTCCAGCCTTGTGCCCTTGGGGATACAAAAGAAATATAAGACAGAATTGATATGATGATGTTCATATACTTATTTGTATGAGATAGCTAGAGAACAATACAAGATAATAAACCATCAAGTTTTAAATTGCATAGTTCAGGCTAAATACTACCCGATTTAGAGAAGAGAAACTGAATGTATCCTCCCTGTCCAACTTCTTACTCTTCTTTGCTGGATCTTCATCCATCTCATATTCCCAAATTGGGCATGTACCCCACGATTCTGTCCTGTACCCTGTTCTCTTTTCTCTCTACTTTCTGACACTGTGATCTCTCCAGTCCTGAATTACCTGCTGCCTATTGACTGTGTCTGCCTGCATGCCCAATAGACATCTCAAACTTAACATGTCCAAAAACAGAACTCATTGTTTTCCCGCATAATCCACCCATCTCCTGAACTTCACTTAATTAACATCTATGTTTTATTGTATTTTTATTTCTTCTGTTACACATTTTTCAGTTACATTTTAATCTGATTCAGTGGCACTCAGGTGTTTTGTGGGTCACCAGGACAATAAGGTTTCACAGAGGATAGAGTACCAGGTCTGGAGTTTGGAAGACTCACCTTCCTGAGTTCAAATCTGCCACAGATACTCACTAGTTGTGTGTACCTCGGCAGGTCACTTTACCCTGTTTTCCTCAGTTTCCTCATCTGCAAAATGAGCTAGAAAAGGAAATGGCAAACCATTCCAGTATCTTTGCCAAGAAAACCCCAAATGGGGTCATGAAGAGACGGACACAACTGAAAAGACGACTCAACACCAAAACAATAAGAGGAATTTGACACCTCTGGTCTAGCTAATCTGGCCCTCTTGCTTTATATGACACTCTCTCACTTTTCTGTACCTTAATACAGGGTGCTCCCATGCCCAGAATGCACTTTCTTCTTGCCTCATCTCTTAGGATCCCCACTCTCCCTCAAAACTCAGCTTAAGCACCACTTGACAACAAAGCCTTTCTTGACTTCCTAGCTGATATTTCCTCCCTATTCCCCACTATGTCATGTATGTATATGTGTATACACAACAGACACACATACACACACACACTAATATCTATCTAAATACATATATGTGTTGGTGTTTAATAAATGTTAATAGAATTGAATTGAGGCAGAATACTCAGATAGTATGCTCTTGAATTGGCCAGAGCTGGCAAAATATATAAATAACAAATACTGTAGTGTGCAGCATCTGGCCCATAAGGGGTGCAGAAGCATACAGCCACTTGAATGCAATGATTGTGGAAAGTGTAGGAAATTGGGACCTGGGCCCACAGGAAAAAAAAAAATGACATTATAGACATGTCCTTTTTCTTCTGGGCTCAGGTGGTACAGTGTCTAAGGCCAGATTTGAACTCAGGTCTTCCTGACTCCAAGCCCAGTGCTCTAACTGCTGCCCACACTATGGTGTAAAATTTAGGAAACATTGAAATTCTTCTAACTTCATCAGAGAAATAGATTAGTACCTGTTAGCACTTAGGTGCTTAAATAATTGATTAATTAGTTAATAGGTACTTATTAATTGATGTCTATAAGTTACAAAAAGAGGGAAAGAGAGGGAAAACAGCTGTTTAAATGTAGTCATTCTACTTAGGGGACACATACCCTGGAGTGAGCATGAAATGGGAGCAGTGAATCTGCTTTTCTTTCAGGTCATCCTTTTCTTTGTACGAGTATCTACACTGAATGGGATTCTAGAATTTTCTCTGCTCTCACTCAGACACCTTCATTCTGCTTAGGCTGCTTAAGGGCAACTTTAGGTGACCTCTTTGGTTAGCTAGAAGGCCTTTAAAATTCCTTGGACTTCTTGTTGGTCTTTCTTGTCTCATTGTGAAGCAGAAGGAAAAAAATAGTTTTGTGATGGTGAGCTCATCCTCTAATATAGTTGGATTTCAAAACTATGTTTTCCTCTAATCACCAGGTTTTCTGCCTGCTGGGTCTTTACCTTTTTCTTCTGTTTGAGAAGTCCTAATGACTCTCCTCTCATTTAATAGCCTTCTTCAATGTTGTAAAAAATAAATTTTATTTTCATTTGTTGTGAATGCTTTCCTTTAAAGAGACCCAGCCCCTTTCTAGCTATGGAACCTCCTTTATGAAAAGTTTAAGGGATTTTCAAGGATAATTTTTCTGTACAGCAATTTTCAATTTATTTGCCTTATATTCTGACTTTAGAACCTAACTCGTGTGTAAATCCATCTCTCCTATAATGTTATAATACATATTTTAATTACACTGGGATTATGGGAATTGAATGATGATCCCTATGTCCAACTTTGACCATAGTATAAATGTGTAATAAATGCTTGTTGAATTGACTGCTACTAAATAATTGAGAAATTAGTGATAAAATTCTTATCTTAGAGGAAAAGAATTTTCCTGGTAAACAGTTTTCATTTATAGCTCGTCCTTGATGGTGAAGAATGTCCCATTAGGTCATTGAAATTCACAGAAGTTATCTAGCTTTATAGCAGTCATTTTTTTTTCAACCTTTTCTTTGAATCTTTACATAATAATATCAGTGGAGCCCAAATTTAAAAATACTTTTTGTGTTTATAGGGATTTTTTGTTACATTTTCTTTCCTTGGTCTCACTTCTTGATGGTAAACAAATTCCTCAACTAAATACAGGCAGCCCCAAACTTAAAATTGGGTTGTGTCCTAAAAGTTTATTTCTTTGTTTATTAAAACTTGGAATACATTTCCCATTAAACACCTCATGTATTTTGAATAGTAGCATTGAAGTAGGATGTTGTAAAGACAGCTATTATCATTATTATTACTACAAAGATTCAGAGGAACACAGTTTGGTAAATACATCACTTTTTGATGGTGCTTAACATATTTTATTGGCATTTGAGGTTGAAGCAGCCCACTGACCCAGTAACTTCAGAGAACCTTCTACAATGACCCTTCCGCCAGGTCTCCTTCTTAGCTCATATGTAGCACCACCTCTGAGCTGATCTGTCTTTATGGATTCCTTGGAAAAAGTGGGATGGAATTTGAGGTTTTCCCTTAGTCGGAAGTTTTTGAGCACAGCCTGAATGACATTTGTTGTAAGAGATTATGGGTCAGGGCTTGGTTGTACCAAATCTTCTCTGAGGTTCCTTGTAGCTTTAAGATTCCTCACTCAAAGATTATGAAAATTAAGAGATACTTTCTTTGACCAACCCTTATATTATCTAGTACTCTTGCTTTTACCACAACATCTTGAATGTGTTCATCAATTTATAACAGGCTAGGGACTTTGCAATTATATGTATTATTTTCTGCCAACCCTTATTTTCACATTTATTCATATTTTAGTTTAATGTCATCAGTGAAAGCTTCTTGCTTTAATTAGGAAGTAGAAACCATGTTGACATCAGTGGCACACTGAATAAATATAGAGTAGTACTTAAAAGATTATTCTTAGGCAATCACCTTACATAATGAGGATTTAAGATTTTTTGAAATTATGCATAAAATGCTACTGATTTTGGGTAAGCCTGAGAGATTCTCTTTTATTCACTCATTAATCTCACCATGGAAGTTAGCATATGCCTATTACTCCATTACTTTAGTTATCTATGATGTTTTACATTTGGCTATTCCTTCCATCAATGTAGATCATTACCCATCCATCACTTCTTATCCCGTGTGGTTCTTGTCCATGTTGCCCCACAAACCTTTCATAGAGGATGTACCTCTGTTGTTCTAGAGGCCTTCCTCTAGGCCTATATCTTCTTATGTTGTCTGAGTGCTCTCTGGTATCCCTTGTTCTTGTTACCTGACCAACCCGCTTCCTTCTTCATTGTGTCTTTCCTGAATGACACCGTTTTTAGGTCTCTTGCCTAAAAGAAGGTGAGGTGGACTTAAAGGGTATAGGAATAGAGACTGGACTGTGAGTTCATTGGTATAGGGATCTCCTGGATAAAGAAACACTGTCCCCCAGTGCAGGTCAACAGCTTTGCAACTTAAGTCTTACCTAGAGGAAGGAAGGAAACATTAAGTGATTACCATATGCCAGTACCCTGCCAAGTTGTGAGCATACAAATACAAGGAAAAAAAGAGAGACAGTCCCTCCCCTCAAAGAGCGTACATTCTAGTGGAGAAAGATATCACACGACAAGCTGGGGGAGGGGTTGGGGAGGAAGGATGAAGGATAAAGTGGAGAAAAGGTTTTGAAGGCCAGAATTCGAGGCAGGGCTAGTACTGGAGTGAATGTCAGCATAGGTGGTTCTACAAAATGAAGTCTGCAGGAAGAACTGGCCAGTGGAAAAAGGGAGCATTCCTTACACAATCAGTAAACATTTATTAAGTGCTCACTATTTGCCAGGCATTGTGCTAAGTGATAGTAATACACGGAAAGGCATAATGAGAAAGCCTGGATGCTCCAAGGCAAGGATGTCACAGGTGATGAAGGAAGTTCCAGGATGAAAAAGCTGCTGGGGCATGGTTTTGAAGCCAGTAGCAGTGCCTAGGAAATGAAACCCATTCTCGGGCCAGAGCACTAGTAAAAGGCCCAGATCAAAGGAAGATTAGTAATGCTTAGCTTTCCTGTTAAGTTAATGCAGGGTGTTCATGGAAATTTGTGTTTTGATGGGGATCTGGTATATTTGCTTTTGAGGGTGGAGCAAAGCTAAGGTTAATGCAGATCTGAAAAGTTGTGAAATTTGTGACAGGCGTGAAGATTTGGCGGCAGATACCTGTAAGTCCTCTGTTCAGTGAATGACATTTTGTCATACCAGACACATTCTCTGAATATGAATTTTTAAAAATCTACATTTGTAACATCCTCCCACACTAGTATTTGCTGATTCAGCAACACTTTATCCTTCCCCTTCCTTTTTCTCCTCTCAACTTTGTGTTGTTTGAATTCAAAAAGCTTTGTTTGTAGAAATTGAACAGAATAATAAGACAGCATGAAAATACTGACTTCAGCAGAATATGGTTTGCCAATGATTAACCCATGCGATTTGAATCACTGCGAGATAATAAAAAAAAAAAAGGGAGACCATCTGGCTTATTCTTTTCCTTTAGTTTGATGCAAACTTGTTTCTCAGGTGTTATGAATTGAAGATTCTGTTACATGTTGCTTTTATTTTGCAATTTTTATTATGGAACTTTTTTTGAGATTAAGGACATAGTTAAATAGCATCAACTCAACAAATTTGTAATTGGTTGTGTCATGTATTTGCTTTCCCTTTAACTTATTAAATTTTGAAGTTCTTTTTTGGCTTGGAGTTATTTGGGTCATGTATGTCAGCAATCAAATAGAATTATTTAGCTATAAAAATTAGTAAAGGGCATTTAGTCTAAAATAGGCAGCATTGAGCAGCCATAGCTTCAGTTATTTTCACATGGATTGGACATTTTAGGTTGACAGAATATATTAACTCCAGGCAGTGTCATTTCAGGGTAGTGAGTGAGAGGCATGAGGGCTGTGTTAAGAAACGTGATTGGACTGGGGAAGCATAGGTATGTATTTTATAGGGTAAATCAAGTACAATATCAAATCTGAGAGCTGTCTCCATTAATAAGACCAACTGTTAAATATTTCTCTCTGACATATTTTGGCCTTGGATTTTTTTCACTTTCTGTTACTCAGCCACTAAGTTGATGGTAAACAAATACTGTGGTCCTTTTTTCTTTTAATGTTTCTTCTTCTTTTTTTTAAATGAGAAAACATAGACTGAGCGTACCCTTTTCCTCTCAAATGTATTCCTTCTCTGGGGAGAAAAACTCACTTTCTTGCTCCAGAATGTTACTCATCTCCTCTACCCATACATCACAACAAAGCAGTCCAGAGGATACGGCCACTGCGGATATCTGGATGTGATTATGTCTTTCTCAACTCCAGTGGTTCCCAACCTTTTCTAGTATGAGGACCCATGATATTTATACTGATTATATACGTTGATTGAGAAAATCGGTGATGACAAGTAACTATTGTAAAATCAATCGCGAAGGCTCCCAAGTTCTGCCGCAGGACATCTACACCATCTCAACTCTATGAGGCTGCAGACCTTTAAAACAGGTGGCTCCATTTTGTGGAAGGAGCAATGGATTTGGAGCTAGAAGACCTGGATTTGAATTTTGACTCAGTTGTTTGTTCTCTCTGAACCTCAGTTTCCTTACCTCATTTGAACCACTCCTTTACACTTAAGGATTATTTGAATTGCATTTGATTGTACTCACTAAATTTTTGTGGCTTTGTAGAACAGTGAATCATTTTCTTTGAATGTGTCTTCTGTTGGGGGGAGGCAGAAGGAAAGGAGGAAGGAAGGAGGGAAACATTTATTAAGTTCCTACTCTGTAGATGGATGTCTTAGTTGGATATCTGTCAAGCTTTCTTTAAATTAGTTTACCCTCCACTCTCTCTCTCTCTCTCATTGTTTTACACAATGATACTATTTATAATCATCCAGCATACTTCTTTGTAAGAGTTTGCAAATGAATTCATATTCCAAATTGGTATTGCCTTTGATTTCTCTTTCTACTTGGCAAGTATATCAGATTTTTGCTAACTATTATATTTTCTTGACTCACTTGGTCTTCTTTTTGTGCTAATTGATTTGTGTAAGTTAAATTTCTATATAAAATTATTTTAATTGACCTTGTAATTTCTGTTGTCCATTTCCCATGTTTCACTAGAAAAAGTGTAAATAATTCAGGATGGAGTTGCTTCAATTATATGCCATATTTCATTCATTATTCCTTACTGTAGCTTTTTATTCATTTTAATATTTGCTCTAACAAATCAGCAATCTCATCATTCATAGACAGATGATTTAGGGATGACCCCAACATTAGGAATACATTTTTTCTCCTTTGTTAATTTCAGTTGTTATATAAATATTATATAAGTTGCCACTCAAAAGAGTTTGGTCTGACCATTCACACAGAGGGTCAAGAGAATGAAGAGTGTCTGTTGACAGTATTAGGATATGTACTTACGTGGACAATCTATTTCCATCAGTATTTATATTAGGGGCAGTATTTATATTAGGGGCAACAAGTCGGGCCCAAAGCTGAGTGGGAGGGGACCAAGCTGGACTGGCTTTGGGAAATTGTAAAAATATTTTAATTACACCAGGCTTTCCGCGGAAAGAAATATAGCTTTTTAATACTTGTTTTTTTTATCAGTGTATGGCAATGAGATGCGGAATACAAAAGTCTCCAAAAACATAAAAAAAGTAGAGCACAGAGAGCAATAGAAAGATGCATGATGGATGTGAACAGGCTGCAGTGTCTAACCAGTGAGTAACTTCAAAAACAAAAATAAAAGATGTCACCAAGAAACCTTAAGATTGGAAGAGATGTTGGGCTGGTCACATGGCAACAGTTAGGGATGACTGGAGGACATAGTTCTCCATTGTTACCCTTTCCATGTCAAGAGGAAGTCGGAAGTCCTGTCGCAAAACAGGTAGACTCTGTGCGAGTCTTAGAGGAAGACGTGGGTAAGAGTCTCTCAAGATGAGCAGCCATGGATGGGTTTCTGTTTATATCACTGGAAGGAATATCCAAATCAGTATCCCAGAGTCTATTTAAATACATATTTAGTATCCTGAATGAGATAATAAGTTCTTTGAAAGCAGGATCTTTGTTTTTTTCCTTTTGTTATCACCTAATAGTAATTCTACAGTGAATACCTAGTAGATAGTCACCAAATATTGACTTGGTGAGTATGGTGACCCCTTTAAAGAAAAGACATAAAAGTTCTTTGATTATCCTTCATTTACACTTACATGGACTGTCTTCATTTTGATACTTCCTCCCCCCACAGTAGATTCAAAATGCAAAATTGCCAGTCATATTTTCAAACCTAATAGCACAATATCTGCTTTTATTCTTTGTCTGCAAAAGGTATTTATGGCTACAAGAAATATAGAATGGCCTTGGTAAAATGTATCCCTGTAAAAATGTTGATTTTAGTAATTCTTGTGATGCTTTGAAATCAGTCATTGATAAGAAATTTCCACTTGTTGTTTGAAAGTTTTTATTGATATCTTTTGTTTTTACATGACCTTTCCTTATACCTCTCACCTGTCCTACCCAATCAAGATTCCTTGAAACAGAATAAAAACGATAAAGGGGAAAATTGCCACAAAACTAACCAACAATTCATCATCAACCAAATCAGATAGTATGTACATTTTTCCATAGCTACAGCTTTCCCACCTTTGCAAAAAAAAAAAAAAAGTAAACAGAAGACAGGGGGCAGGAGATTAATTTTCTTATCTCTTTGGGGCGGGGACAGGGTAGGGATGAAGATAGTGGGGACTTTCCATTTGTTTCTGCAATACAGGATGCTTATGAATTTGGATCCCTACTATTGTTATAGAACAGACAGTACTGTAGTACAGATAGTATTGTTATAGTACAGACAGATGATGACATATCTTTTTTCATTTTTTACAACCCACTAAGTTTGTATATAATTGTATATCATCAAACTTAGTGGGTTCATTTAGAAACTACTGATAATTTATATCAAGGTCATTAATCCTATATACATTAACACATGAATGTATAGATAATATTTTTCTGCTTCATGGCTGCAGAAAACCTCTCATGGCATTGGCAGTTTCCAGTACCACCTTAATATTCTCTTAGGCATTGAACACTTCCTAATGCTTTAGACTAGCTAGACTTACTCAGCTGGCAGCTAGATGGTGAAATAGATAGAATGCTTGATCTGGATGAAGTCAGAGAGATCTAAGTTAAAATTTGTTCTCAAATACAGAGACCCTAAACAATTCACTTAACCTCTGCCTCAGTTAACTCATCTGTAAAATGGGGATAATAATAGCACCTACCTCCCAGGATTATTGTGAGTATAAAATGAGATAGTATTTATAAAGCACTTTGTAAACCTTAATTACCTTATAAATGCTAGATGGTACTAGTAGTAATAGTAGTATTAGATTGGAAATAGGCTAAATTTAGGTCCATAGTCTCAGGTATATATTCACTTTCAAGACTGACTTAAAAACAGTATGGAAAATTCACAGAAGTTTTGAGATGATTTTATGTAGTCATATAAGCAATTCTAATTTTTACCTAGTGATTGCAGTTTATCAAAAGTGATTACACTTGCAAACTAATTATGTGCCCTGATTCTGGTGACCATAGAAATAATTGTTATTCTGCCTTAGGATTGTTTTTATATTCTTTAATAACTTTTTTCATGTTCTCTTTTTAGTAGTTTAATTTTGAAAAGTGATTTTAAAGGTTTTTAAAATAAAGAATGAAGTTCATTTTTATGAATGATAATAGATAAAGATGTGTATATATAAAAGAAATAGAACCTCTTAGCCTTTGCATATGAAATTTAAGATCAAGTACATGTGAAAGATGATAATAAAGCACACGTGGTAGTTTTGTTTTGTATTTTAGCAGTAGTAAAGAAGAGAATATATTGGTGAGATTGTAAGTGCTTATACCATTTGTGTCAAATGAGTCATGGCAGAGTTTTACAACCAATGTGTTTAGGATTGTTTTGTTTTAATTAAATTAAACACTCAAAATAGGTATGATCCAGCGATTCTGTATAAACTACTTGCTTAGAAATCTTAACATTCTTCCTTCATTTTGTTTTCAAAGTTTAAAATTATATAATTCTCCCTCTCTGTTAGGTCTCCTTTGTATTTTTTCTTTTCCTTTTAGGTTTTTCAGGATATTTGAAAAGGAATCTCTTTATACCATTGCTTTTTTAGTGACAGAATATGAGGAATTTTTCAGGGCAAGGCAACCCATATTCCTTTTTTCATACATTTTCTCCAAAGTATGATTCTTTACCATTGGTGAAAATGTTCTGTCATTATTATGTATAGATCATTTTTTGTGTGTGAATGTGAATTTTTTTTCCCCTGTGTAGTAGGGAGTGGTACACGGGGCGTCAGCTTGGGTATCTAAGGTAAGTGAACCATGATTGTTCTTTGGTCTCAGAATTCATAAATGAAGTTAGTTCTGAAAATGAGCAAATTGATTCTCTTAGAGTAGAAAAGAGATCTTAGTGCAGGAGTGGGGAACCTGTGGCCTTGTGCCCTCTAGGTCCTCAACTGTGGCCCTCTGACTGAATCCAAACTTCACAGAATGAATCCCCGTAGTAAAAGGATTTGTTCTGGAAAACTTGAACTCAGTCAAAAGGCCACACCCCAGGACCTAGAAGGCCACATGTGGCCTCCAGGCTGTAGGTTCCCCGCCTCTGTCTTAATGGGAGGTCCATTGAAAGGCACAAGCTTACAAATAAGAGTAGATTAGTCATTTTTCTTTTTGTAGAAAAGCTATCACAGGGATGGCTGATTTTTAAAAAAAATTTTTACTACTGTGAAGAATATGCCTAACAGGACGTCTCAGTTTTATTATTATTTAGGTTTCTAATGTAGGCGATAGCAAACACACTCACCTTTGGCTCACTTAAGCATTTATTAAGTATATTCCTCACATAATGTTGAAAAGTTGTCATTGGAACAAACAGACTATTTACAAGAGTGTTATGTGTCTCACCAAGACGGTTTTTTCTTCTTAGTGAGTACTATACAAGTTAGATTTTATATCTCCATTTGTATATCCACTCAGAGCACACTCTTCTTGAACTTCAGGGGAATATTATTAGCATTGAAAAAAAATGGATGTTTGTGTTAGGGAACAGCTGTGGGTAGCTGAAGATACTATGTGATTAATGCAATCTTGACTGTTCTGTTCAAGTCTTGACCCAACTCATTGTCCATATCCACTGCGTCTCCAAGATATACAGACTATCCAAATTGCTGTTAATGTCTAGGCAATATGTATTCTTCATCTGCTTGGTTCTTTCTGTATAGATTGCCAGACCAATGTATTCTGAATCAGTATGTATCTCATTAGGGAGACCTTCTAGCATTTTGGCTTTGAGAAGTTGCCCCTTGTCCAAGAACTTCCTGTCTCACTTTTTGCTGGCAGTTTAGAACAGCCTGTTATTCAGGATGTCTTTGAGATTCTGGTTCAACGTGTAAACAATCCGGGGCTTTGCACCCACACCATAGTATCCAGGTTAAATCTAATGCATTTTGTCTGCTGTCGATCATGAATGATCACTAGTACATTGCCTTGGCTCTCTTTTGTCTTGATGCTTGTTTTTTTCAGAGGTAGGCCCCGATGGCATCAGTTATGCGTTGTTTCTTCTTTAGACTGGTCTGATTTTAATTTAAATAATAGAAAATCTCTAGTCCATCCTGTCACTGCTTGGCGTGAGACCCTAAAACATGGTGAGTTAGCTTTGTCTGCTTGCTACGTACAGAAGCAGAAAGAGAGCAAGATGAATGCTCACACTAATCCCCTGGAATCAGATGGCTGCAGCAGAGACCAGCTGGGCCAGGGCTGGACAGATCATTGGCTTTCTTGGGGCAGGTGGTCAGAGTAGCAACTCAAGGGACAGCACTGGCAGGGCCAGTAAACCTAGCTAGTTGTTTCATGTTTTTATTCTTTGAAATGATATATAGTAGAGGTATACAAATACATTTTTAATGATTATCAAAATAATGGTTTTGAAATGTATATAACTCAGAAATGTCAAGATGTAGTTATTTCTCCAAGGCAGGTTTGCTTGTCCTTATAATGTTTTGAAATGAGTAACCTAGAGGATATCTTAGAGTTTTTATTTCTGCCAAGTAATCAATCAACCAGGCATCATGTCTACTGGGTATCAGGCCTTGTGCTGGGGGTACATGTACAAAGAACCAAGCATGCCCTACTTGCAAGGAGCTCACATTCACATATCAGACAGTTGGCAGGACATCTCTATCTAGGGCTGGACTAAAGCAGGCTTTTCTATTGAACAATAAATACTAGTTGGATTCATTGATTTAAATAGTATAGCCAAATACAAAGGATTTTGCTAGTTCCTTTGTATGTCATAGAATAATTACCCACATATATACATATATGTGTTTGTGTGTATGTGTGTGTGTGTCACTGATGCTGTCCTCAAGCCAGCCCTAGTTATGGGGCAAGGTGAAAGGGGGGGGGGATGATAGGAATGATATTGATTTATCAAATTTAGGAAATGATAGAATTAAAGAAATAATTAATTTTAGTGTTTAGGCTGTGGAATAGAGAAACAAGAACGATATGTTCATTTTCATTACATATGTTACATTTCATTACAGTAATTTAGGAAAACTCAATTTACAAAAATTAGACCTTACAAAACGAATAAATGAGGGGGTGATTATGTACATTGCAGGAAGACTCTTCCCTTTGCAAAAGCTTGTTTGTTCTCTATTAATATCCTCATTGAAGATAACCTCAATTCATGTATGGATGACTATCATAATTTGGTAAAAATGGAACAGCTAGCATCTAGGGTCAACATATTGATGTTCTCTTAGTTTCCTTTTTCAGTATTGATAAGGTCCACGATTTTTTTCCCATGCCTCTAGTATTTTTTTATTCCTTCAGATACCTTGTAAACTGATGCTGTAATACCCTCAGAATTGTGTCACTTCCAGCGAGGATCCTGTCTATCCATCCAGCCATCTGTCTGTCTGTCTATCCGTCTATCATCTGTGTGTCACAGTAGAGATAGATAGATAGATAGGTAGATAGACAGATGACAGAGTCCATTCAAGCTGTTTTTCCATCTTTTGTTTATATTAGTGCTGTTTCTACCTCTCCTGAAATAAAAATATTTGATATTGTGATTAGAGTACAAGTATATTGGTTATACTAGCCTTGATGGGGAAAAAAATGTTTTCTGTAATGATTTTCCATAGCTTTTCTATTTTTCTTTTGTTTGTTGTCTTTCTGTTTTCATCCTTAAATACCTTTGTGATAACTTTGCTTTGTTGGATAGCTTGCTAAGTTTTCTCTAAATGTAAGTAAAATACAGAGTATCAGTGTGCATACAAATTTTCAAGAAACAAATATGTTGTATAAAGTAAGGTGAAACAATTCAATTGTTATTGGTTTCAGTGGATTAGGTAATAATAGCAGGAGGCCTGATTTCTGGGTCACAGCAAAAGGGAGAAATGAGAAAGCGTTTGGCAAAGGAGAAAAAAAAAACATACTATTATCCATGTAATGTGTATACATGTTTTTCTAAGTCTTTCATTTGCTGTATCTCCATATATCTTATTTAGACCAAAATCAGTGCCTTCTTTGAGTACTGAACATCTCTCAGTGCTTAATAAAAGTAAATTGAAAAAATGTGAAGAGTTCCTGTTCCTGGCATCCGGGGATTAGGAGTTGGGGGTGATTAGGAAGCTTCTAGTTTTCCTTTACTTTTTTAGGGGTAGAGAAAAGAATAATTACTTAGTTGTTTTTTGTTTTTTTTTTAACTTAGCAAGCATTTATTGAAGAACTTGGATGCCTGGGAAGCTAGGAGTAGCCTTAACAAAAATGGTGGTGTTAGGAATTCAACTATTTCTCACTAAATGAAAAATAAAAGGGACAGACACGTTTCCCGAGTTTAAGTTGGTTGTCCTCAAAATGATCTTGTGGTCACACTAAATTCCCATGCTGGATGCCACATCAGTAACTCTTTTTACCTTGTCATAGAATTGTAAAGATAAATTATTTAACTTTTTTTAAAAATAATTTTGGTTTTGTTTTGTACCACTTTTCAGTTCTAATTTTCCTTTACAAACATATATAAATATTTATTACATTTTAAAAAATACTAGATGGTGTTAAATATTCCTACTGCAAAATAGTGGAAGAAAAGTATACAGTTATCTTGATAGAAGGTAATAAAAATTACCAAAAAATCTCAATACTCAAAAACAGATCTTAGAATTTTTTTTTTTTTTTTGCCAGAAATATATGCTATAGAAGACTTGGTTAGAATGAATTCTGATATGGATCAGCGAGGTGGCACAGTGGATAGAGTACCAGCCCTAGAGTCAGGAAGACCCCCGAGTTCAAACCTGGCCTCAGGCACTTACTAGCTATGTGAGTCTGGGCAAATCACTTAACCCCGATTGCCCAAAAAAAATCCAAAAAAAAATGAATTCTGATATGACATTAAAGGAAAATTTTGAATTGTATCAATTGATGAAAATTACTTTTCCTATTTTGTGACAAAAGGGATGATTTTTAACTCTTTTAAGATTTTAAAGCAATTTCTGTCATCACAGGAATGTTTCAAAATAGTATTGCACATAAAGTGATTATACCAACTGTTAAATAAATCTGCCTTTTGAACACTACATAATGACCTCATTCTTCTGTCATAGGCCAGGACGCTGATAGCTGTGGGACTAGGGGTTGCAGCCTTTGCATTTGCAGGTAAGGGAAATAAACTGTAAGTATTGTTAAAAGTTGCAGAAGAAATATCTTCCCATTATTCTTTCCCTATAATTTTAGTGATTCATAGAAATTCTTAGAACTCTTCATATCCAGAGATCTTCATTCAATTCTTGTTTCAATTCTTTATACTTTAGTCGCTGAAAACTCATCCCTGCTATTGGGATGGCAGAAGGTTCCAATAAAGCCTTGTTCTGAAGGAAAGTAATGAAACCGTATACTGTTTTTCGGGCTTAATAGCCTCATTGAAGGTTAATTATTTTAGATTTAGGTTATTTTAGATAATGACATGTTTTATGTAAATTAGTATTTGCTTCAGCAAGCCCAGAGTATAAAGATGGTATAGAGACTCCAAAACCTAATGACAGCACTACTGTACCCCAACCCCCAAGCTGGCCTTGAGGTTCTAGTCCCTCAGTAAAGGAACTGAAACATGTACATGGAGGAGAAACTTTGTGGAGGCATAGGCCAAAATACCAGTATTTCAAATTCTGTCTCAAACTCTCAATTTACTCTGAAATCCTTAAATCTTATTTAATTCCTCAAACTTTATTATCTTTTTTATCATCTTTTCTCTCCTAATTCCCTCTGCTTATAGAAGAGATATCCTTACTAAGTGTTAAGGCTTAGCCCACTACCTAAGTCTTTGATCTGATTCTTTCCTACTTCTTCCAGAAAACTTTGCTCTAGCAGTTATCTCTATCATCTCACGTATCTTCAGTCTTCCTTGGCATCCTTCAGTCACAGTTGGCTTCTTCCCATATGCTTACAAACATAATCAGGTCTTTGTGTACTTAAAAAAACCCAAAAAACCTACTTGGCTGTCCTGTTCCATCCAGCAAATGTCATCTTTTTCTTCTTTTTCACTGCTGAGCTTTAAAAAGTGTATATTGCAATGTGTCCACTTCACTTTCTTCAGTTTCTTAGAGATGGGAATTTGCCAGTGACCTCCTAATTGCTAGATACAATGATCTTTTCCCATGCCTTACGTCCTGAAGACAATAAGCTCTCTGAAGACAGGGACTGTTTCATTTTTTGCTTTGTAACCTCGCTGCCTAATAAAATGCCCTGCCTCAGGTAAGTGCCTAATTTGAGTCCTCATCCTTCTGGATATTCCCTGTAGATTTTGACTGTTGAGTACTCCCTCCCCCAGAATACTTCCTTTTCCCTCTACTTTACATTCTCTAGGTTAGGGGTGGGGAACCTGTGGCCTTCTAGGTCCTTGGCTGTGGCCTTTTGACTGAGTCCAACTTTTACAGAACCGATCTTTTTATTAAGGAGATTTGTTCTGTGAAGTTTGGATTCAGTCAGAAAGCTCCACTTGAGGACCTAGAGGGCCACATGTGGCCTTGAGGCTGCAGGTTCCCCACCTCTGCCTAGTTCTCCTAGTGTTCTAACTGCTTCTTTTGTCTTTTTTCACAGGCTTTTAATTCTTATAATGTGAATGTTCCCCAAAAGTTTGTCCTTGTCCTTTTTCTTTACATACTGTGTTTAGGCAGGCCCATCCACTCCAAGGGCTTCAGTCTGTAGGCATGACTCCCAAAATCTGTACCTCTGATCTTGACCTCTCATCTTAATTTCAGACCCACATCTCTAACTGTTTACAGTATATCTCTAACCTTGACGTCCTACGGGCATCTCAAACTTAACATGTCCGAAACTAAGCCATGTTTTCCCCCCTCAGCTTGCCTCCCTGTTGACTTCATTACTTCTGTCTCCATGATTCATAGACTTTCTTTATAATTTTGGTTCATCTTTAATTCTTCTCTCACCTTTCATATCCAAGTCTGTCCAGCTAAATGCCTACAAGATCCTTCATTATCATGCCTTCTTCACTGTTTTCAATCTGACCATCCTAGAACAGGACATTATTACCACCTGCCCGAATTGTAGTAGTAATAGTTTTCCTAGCTCTACTCTTTCCCTCTTCAATCCATCATTCATATTGCTGTCTGAATAATCTTATCTATGTGCTATTTCTTCTGTCTTAATGTTTGTTTAAGGAAGATGATTCCCGCATGCTATCAGTCATCCTGGATCTCTTGCTTTCTCTTACCACACATATCCCATTAGTTGCCAAATCGTGTTGCTTCTCCTGCCACACGTCTCTTGTTTCCTTTCCCGACTCTCTCCTCATGGTTTCTTAGGTCATGTCTTCATCATTCCTTGGCCAGACTATTGAAATACACTTCTAATTAGTTTCCCTGCCTCAACTCTCTGCTCTAAAGTCCATCCTGCACATAGAAGATATAAGCCTGTAGCGCAGGTTTTATCATGACATTCTTCTCCTTAATAAACTCCAGCAGCTTCCTCTTACACAGGACAAAATGTCAACTCCTCTTTTGGATTTTAAAGTCATTCACAACCTGACTTCAACCACCAATTCTAGGCTTATTATATATATATTACCAATATGAGTCACCCTTAGACAAGTCATTTAACCTCTTCAATTCTCAGTTTCCTCAACTGTCCAAGGTCATCTAAAGCAATTCTAATATTGGACAGTTGAGGAAACTGAGAACTGAAGAAATTAAATGACTTGTTTAAGGGTGACTCATATTGGTAATATGTGGCAGAATGAAAATTTGAACTCAGGTCCTTTAACTCCAAATCCAACACTCTTTTTATGGCAGCCTTCTGCTTTGGCATGTTACTTAGTCTGATAGATTGTAAGCCTCTTGAGGGAAAGGCATTTTTGTCTTTATATCCCCAGTGCTTAGCATAATGTCTGGCATATAGTAGGTAATTAAAACAAATGTCATTTGATTGATTGTCATTTGATTGATCCTGGCAGTGAAGATTGTTCTTCTGTAGGATATATGTTACTTAATATGGAGTGTATGGGGTGTTCAGAGAGGACTAGCACCTCTGGTGTGAGGACTTGCTGAGCCCTTTTCAGGTCTGGTCACCCACCTTTGGTACCCACCTTTCACCCAGCTCTCATCTGCGACTCCAAGAAGCTATAGCATGCACAGTGGCCACACTTCGGTAAACCATCTCAGCAAATGAGCTAAAACAGGTTGAGGGCAACTGACAGGTTTGATGAGTTAGGTGAATGTCTACCCCAGCCATGTGAAGACTTCCTGAGTGGAATGGCCAATAAGAACATTTTGTTCTAACAGCCACGTAGACAGCTGAAACAGGTGCTGTGAAGGGCTTAGAGCTTGCTCAGATGTAGAAGATGACAGGAAGATTCATTACATCCCAGACCACTGCCAGTCCCTTGACTTTTGTCCTGCCACTGGACTTTGATGACTGAGGAAGAGATGCTGATGACTTTGTGCAACTCTGCCTCACTTAAATCCAGTTCACCCCATGATGTCATTAGTCGTCTTTGAAAATGAAGGACAAACAGTTACATAACATGGCGTCATTATTAACTTCATTTCTTTGAAGACCTGAGAAACAGTTATTCACTGCTGAAATTGCTCCTTAGGATAGAACAGTTTTAAAGAATTAAACAAAGTTGTTACCTGCTTGACTTATTGACTTCTTTCTGTAAATCGCACAACTGCTCACTAATTGAACGTTAATCTGAGAGCATTTTGCATGTTAAACTTTGTTTTAATCTTTTTTGTGTGTTTAAGTTCTATGCATGTGGCCTTTTCTGCTGGATTCTCTATTTTAGATGAAACTGTACTTGAATATGAACATATCAAGTCCACTTACATCCAGCTATAAAACTGGAAAATAAAAGCTGTTTTTGTTTTGCTCTTGTCACGACAAGATATTTAATCTCACTGGCATTATGCTGATTTAGGATATATAATCAAGAAAACTTAAATGATATATATTTAGATAGGCGTTTTTCTAATTCTTGCTAGGCTACCATAGCTTTACTAACTTTGGTCCTCATATGCTCATGGTGAGTCGGCTTTTGGAATCTGGGATTAGTTCTCACAGGGCCCTGGAAATAATCTAAGGAATTACCGAAATTAGTGTAGAGCTGTGTGGCAGAGAAAGGTTTTTAGAATTTCAGGTGCAAGCATTGGTTCACCTTATCTTCCACTTGTGCTTTGGGTGTTCTCTCACAAATGCAGAGAGACTGGTGCTGTGTTTTGTACAGGGCAAAGTGGTCAAATGTTTATTGTTAACTATAATATTCAGTGATTACATACTTCTCAGATCCACGGATACCTTGAATAAAAGTCTATGGGGAAAAATATACTTAGATTTTTTTTTAAAAAAAATTTTGGTGAGGCAATTGGTGTTGTGACTTGCCCAGAGTCACACAGCTAGGGTGTTATGTGTCTGATGTCAGATTTGAACTCAGGTTCTCCTGACTCCAAGGCCGGTGCTCTATCCACTATGCCACCTAGCTACCCCCTGATTTTTTTAATTTAAAATAGGGATCTTCTAGTTCTTGGTGACCTCTTTTTAATAGGTTTTTAGTTTCCCATGTCCCAGACTCCAGCTTCTTTTTTCAGGTTCAGGTAAGTTGTCAAGAGTGGCTTCATGTTCCAGGTTTGGAAAGGTCTTAAGGCAATTTAGAAGCTAAATGTTTTATGGAGTAAAATTGAATGTAAGATGCACTAGTGAACATTATTGAAGGTTTGGTCAAGAATGTGGATAGAAATGGGGCTAGAGGCTAACCTCATTTAATGTTTTCCTTTGTTCCAAAAGCTTTTTGTTGTTATTGCTGGGTGGAGCTGGGTCTTGTGGATGCCCCAGTTCTGTCACTGTATTTTGCACCCTGAAGCAATCCATTTGCAAATGAATAACAACAGCTCTCTTATATGTGTGCACTGGTGAGACTTGATTCTTGGAAAAATAGACAAAAAAAACTGGAAGATGCTCTGGGCCCTTCCAAAGACCTTGATATTCCCAAAGTAATTTACTTTGTGGAGAGACAGAAGGCAGACATTCATATTGAAAAATGAGAAGTACACTGCCTAGATAATAAAGTTATATTCTTAATTGATGCCCTAAATGCAAAAGAAAACTTGTTTTGACTCTTATTTGTGTAGAATGTGGAGAGACAGAGAGGGGCAGAGAAGGCTGTCTAAAAAAACCCCAAACAATAAAATAAACTATTATTTAAGAAAGGGAGTAAGAGGTTATAGTTACATTTGGAAAAAGTTTTCTGCTTAGCTTCATAACTCTAGAAATAATTCTATTAAAATCACTCATTTGTTTCTTAGACCAATCTTTTTTTTAACTATATGATTCAAGGATATTATTATCTATATTTTAAATATAAAAACTAATCCTTGCTAATTTTGGAGTTAACTTGTGTAAAGTAAAATATCCCATAAAATAAATGCTATGATAAATAAATATCTTGATGGCTTTTACTTGTTTTAATTTTTAGAAAATGCACTTTACAGCTTTACACTTTTTTTTAGGTCGCTGTGCATTTCAAATCTGGAAGCCTCTGGAACAAGTAATCATAGAAACTGCAAAGAAGATTCAGCCTCCAGTAAGTGATCTGGTTAGGGCTCACTTGGATTTGGCCATATTTCCATAATTTGAAATGACTTAAGCAAATCTATTTAATTCTAACTGTCT
The DNA here is from genome assembly GCF_900497805.2 of Vombatus ursinus. NCBI lineage: Eukaryota > Metazoa > Chordata > Mammalia > Diprotodontia > Vombatidae > Vombatus > Vombatus ursinus. The sequence continues at coordinate 29,027,713 of NW_020954580.1, read as the reverse complement.
TGTTAGCAAAAGTTTGCTTATCTCACTGCTTACATCTCTGACTAACTGTGTCATCTTAGCCAGATTAACTTCCTCATCACTGAATTTAGGAGATTGAATTAGATGAACTCTAACCTTTCTTCTAGCACCAATGTTCTAGCAGGGGAAAAATCATGCTCTCCTCCTTCTGTGGACTTGGGGGGAGGAGAGACCTGTGTTCAAATGTGCCTTTACCACTCGGTGGCTGTGTGTCCCTGGGCAAGTCACTTAACCTATTTATGCCTCAGATGTGTCACCTGCAGTGTTTGTGGTGCTTATGAAGAGCAAATGAGATAATGGGAATAAAAGGCTGTACAAACCTTAAAGCTCTGTAAATGCCATCTGTTTTTAGGAGGTTTCTTTGAGAGCTCTTTCCACTTCTAATAATCTCAAGGATTATTTTCCAGATCTATCACTGTCAATCAGGAAGCATTTGTTAAACACTTACTTTGTACTAGGCACTGTACTAAGTGCTGAGTGTGCAAAGACAAGAGTGAAGCAGTCCCTGCCCTCAAGAAACTTATATTCTACTAGGGGAGAGATCATATACACATACAATTGTATACCGAATATAAATAGAATGAATACAAGGTAGTTTGGGTTGGGGATGTACTAGCAGCACAGGGGACCAGGAAAGGCTTCATACAGAAATATCACTTAAACTGAGCCTTGCAAGAAACCAGGGATTCTGATGGTCATTGGGGAGGGAAAAGAGCATTCTAGGTATGGAGGACAGTCAGTGCAAAGATACAGAGATGGGAGATGGAGGGGCATTTGTGACCAGAGTAGCTGTACTGTGGGGAATAAAGTATAAGAAGACTGGAAAGGTCAGAAGGGCCCAAGTGGTGAAGAGAATTTAATATCAAATAGAAGTGTCTGTTTGATCCTAGAGGCATTAGGAAGCTGCTGGAGTTTAGTGAGTAGGGGATTGGCATGATCAGACTTTCACTTTCTGAAAATCACTTTTTGTGAAAGGTAACTTGGATTGGGGAGAGACTTGAGGTGGAGAGGAAAATTTGGAGTCTGTTTCAGTAGAGTGATGAAGCGATGATGAAGACCTGAACTATAATGGCGGCTCTGTGAGTGGAGAGGAGGGAACATACATAAAGGTTATTGTGGAGATAGAAATGAATTGGATATGTGGGATGAGAGTGAAAACACTAGGATGATATCAGGTTATGAAACCATCCCCACCCCATTTTAGCCTTGATACCTTAAGCAGGTGAGAAAACATCTATCTCCAGTAGTCAATCAATCCTGGGCCTGTTACCTCTTGAGTGAAGGAAGGGTGATGTATTGATTTAGCTCAGCTCAGAGATCAAGAGTGGTCATGGTAATTATTGAGTGTTCTTTTAGTTTATATTATTGCAATCATTGTGCATATTGCTTTCACGCTCTGCTTACTTCACACTTTATCAGTTCACTTAAGTTTTCCTGAATTCTTCATATTTGTTCCTTTTTTTTTCTTTTTATTTGTGAGGCACTTGGGGCTAAGTGACTTGCCCACAGTCACACAGCTCTTAAGTTTTATGTGTCTGAGGGCGGATTTGAACTCAGGTCCTGACTTCAGGGCCATTGCTCTATCTACTGTGCCAGCTAGCTGCCCCTTCATATTTGTTTCTTACAGTGCAGTAATAGTATATGTGCCATTCATGTGCTACAATTTGTTTAGACATTTCACAACCAAAAGACCTTTACTTTTTCCAGTTCTTTACTACTTCAGTTTCTTGTTGAGATTTTTGGGTTGGAGAGATGTGAAGAAAACTCCTGCACCATCTTACTAATCTTGTGATCATCACTTTTATAATGGAAGATATCAGATGCTTAGTCTTTATCATGTTTAAAACTGTTTTTTTCTTCCTTTATATCTCATTCTTATTTACCTAATGTTTAACTATTTCTGTAGAAGGTGATTCTATAACTTTGGTAATGCATTTCTATCCTTCTTTAGTGAGGAGGGTTTCTACAATACCATGAGCATGCTGCTGTCTGCTTAAGTAAAAATTATTTTGAACTTGGAGTCAATAGACATGGATTTGAGTTCTGTCTCTGCCGCTTATGAGGCATGAGTCTTTGGGTAGGGCACTACCTTTTCTGAACCTCAGTCTTCTTATCTATAAAATGAGGATAATAAACTTGTGCTGTTTGTTTGCCTTTTACAGTCATTTGAAGATCAAATCATATATGTCAAAGTACTTACCTGAAAAATACTTTCTAAATGAAAAATGTAGTGTTTTCTCAGTTATACCTTCAAAGGATCATCATAAATACAATTAGAAGGGATCCCAGAATTCAACAAGTCCAGCTCCCTTATTTTACAGGTAATGCAAACTGAGGCATAGATAGGTTAAGTGACTTAGCCAGGGTCACACAGCTACTATGGGATTTGAACCCATTTCCTTCTGATTTCCAGTTCTAACCTGCCTACTACACAACAACTTAATCCCATTTTTCTTCTTGTTCTTCCTTCTCTGGAAGCAATAGCAATACCACTTATATAACATATTTCTCTATATATACAATTAAAATTATAATTAAGTCCCCTTTTAGCTTTCTTGGTATCATTATATTATAAAGAATTTCCTTAGAACTTGTTAATAGAAAATGGTTTCCTGTTTCTAAAGTTTCTTGATGTTGTTATGGTAACCCCATTTAGACGCACAATTTGGTCTCATAGGATCATAGATTTAGTCTTGGAAGAGGCATTGGCAAGATTTGAACTCTACAATTTAAGACCTCATCTTTAAGAATTACTTACTATTCTGAAAAAATTTTTATTTTTGCCTAACTTATGATGAGCCTCTCAGAATTTACCTTGCCCTGTCCTTATTGAAGTATGACAGACTCATACTCACCTTTCCAGCTTGGTGTAGGACCTCATCAGGCTTACGGTCCATTGGTTTGGTTTCAGAGAACCCATAGACACCTCCAAACCTTAGGTTTATCCAATTAAGATTTTAGTGGAAGTGAGTAAAAATTAGTTTGCTGTGTTAGGACTCTGAAATCTTATTCTGTTGTGCTTATAAAAGCCTAGTCCTTTGCCATCTTGTAATTGAGAAAATTGTTTTTCTGATTTTATATTTGTTTTCATTTGCATTTAGAACCATTTTACATTTAGAACAGTAACTACAAAACAGTATTTTGAACTTTTTTTTTTTCATCCATATACATGTGGCAGAAAGGCTAGTTACAAGAACCACATAGGTTCTTTTAAATAGCAAAAATGGGGAGGAGAAAAAGGGAAGGGAACATACTTTATTAGATGCCTCCTATGTGCTGGGCACTGTGCTAAGTTGTGCTATTATTATCCCCATTTTATAGTTGAGGAAACTATGACACAGATTGGTTAAGTGACTTACCCAGAGTGACCTGGTGATTAAGGCCTGATGCTTCAAGGCCTTCCTGACTCCGGGCCCAGCATTCCATCTACTGTGGCACCTCTTGTCTGAAAAGCTAGTTATTTTTGTGACTGTCATCCTATGGTCATTCATCTAGGGACCTTGTGCTTCAGAATGGTGACTGAAAGGATTAACTACTTGAGAATTTTGTTTCACTTGGTTTCTTTTAAGTCTTCCTTTAACAAATTTGATGATGATTATCATCTAATAATAATTTTAGGTGTAAAAATAATTCCAGCTCTTCATATATCTTCATATAACCTGGGTGGGGTTACATATATCCTCTAGGACAGTGGTGTCAAATTCCAGTGGGAAGAAGGGCCCCTAAACCTTACATAAGGATTTCTGAGCTTCATATTGCTTTAGACGACTATGCTTTAACGTTATCTGTGTCCTATTGTATTTTTATTTATTTTGTTAAATATCTCCCGATTACATTTTAATCTGGTTTGGGTAATACTGGGGAGTATTACAGGAACTTGATACCTTCCATTTTTTCATTTTTCTGCTCATATGTGGAATTTGGAAGCATTAGTTAGAATTTGTTGGAGACAAGGTTAACAGTTACTCAGTACTTGATAATGAGTAATCGCCTTTTAATAATCCAAAAGTTTTAAAGAGTGCCCGAAGAGTTCCAGCAGCAACAAAGAGCTATTGGCCCCTCAGTGATGTCCTGTTCTGTTCTTGAGAATCCAGTATGGAGTCATAGAAAGATCGTATTAGCTGATTAGTCTTCTTGCTGTTAACGAGTGTTTCTCATGGTCTCATTTTATCTATCTTCACATTTCCCTTGAAAAACTTCAGTGATGTCAGGAAACATAGCCCTAAATTACCTTCCAATTTTCCTAAGTATGTTCAATTATCCTATACTGTATATGTCATGGGTTCAATATAATTAAAGGTTAAAAGTGTATCTCATATATACTTTTTTAAAACATAAATTTGTTATCTTGTATTCTTTTGGGCTCCAGTCACTGTTTAAGCAGTGTGACGTTAAAATACTATTTAGTGGTGCAATAAGTTTTCGTGCTATTTAAAATTATGTGTTCTGCAGTATAAACATATTTTCAACCCATATTAGTGATTACCCACCTATCTTTACAATGGCTTCTTTTTTCTTTGAGAAACTGCGTGCAAAAGTATAATAACTGAGGAATATAAGGAGACTCATCATTCATCTCTTCTCTCTTGTTATCTCTAAAATATGTTTTATAACCTCAAAGTGATTTTTTTTAGGGTAAGTTGCATTAATTATGTTATAGCAAACTAGTTTTTTCTATAAACAGACAAACGTTTTACAGTTTGGAGCCACGTCTGGTCATATTTCTTTGAGTGGCCATTCCTGGGTAAGTTGTGTGCATAAGGAGGTGGTATTTCCCCTTTTAGTTTCCTCTTGGTAAAAATAACAACAACAACAACAAGACTCTTTCATTATTATTAGGGTTTATGGCTGTCGTACAAATAATGAAAAGCCATACATATGACAAAACATTGATATTCTTTGAAAATGAAAAGTTTCACAGCTTTCCGAGATAATCTAGGAGAAGAAGTATTTTTCAAAATGTGAAAAGAATTGTTCTACACGTTAGGCTCATCTTTTTGTGACCTTTAGTCTTATAACAAAGATTAATATCATTTTCTTTCCTATTAACCTCAGATATTAAACATAGTTGTAACATAGATGAAAAACAGAAATTGTTGGTATTGAGTAGATGAAACACCCCACCTCAAGTCTCTCTTCATTCCAGTCCATTCCCCGCACACCTGACAAAATTATATCCACAAAACACTAACCAATAAATGCTCTTTGAGTGGTTTATTATTCAGTAAGGGAGGCACGTGATCTGAGCTGTGCTTTAGGGTATCACTTTGGCAGCTATATATGGGCAGCTAGGTGGCACAGTGGATCAAGAAGACCTGAATTCAGATCTGGCCTCAGACACTTCCTAGCTGTGATCCTGGGCAAGTCACTTAACTTCTGTTTGCCTTGATTTCCTCATCTATAAAATGGGGACAGTTAATAGCACTTATCTCCCAGGGTGGTTGTGAGAATCAAGTGAGATAATAATTATAAAGCAACTAGCACAGTGCCTGACATGTAGTAAATGCATATAAATATTAGCTATATTCATTCATTCAATAAACATTTATTAAGTCTCTACTATATGTTTTCCATCTCTTAAGTTTGAGGAGATTACTGGACATTCATTTAGAAGTCAGGAGAGAGAGAATAGGGCTGGATATATAGTGCTGGGAATCATCTACATAAAAATGATAATGGAATCATGTAAAACTAATGAGACCTCCTAGAGAGAAGAGAAGGCCCTGAACAGACCTGTTAGGCATACCTGCAGTGAAGATGATCCAGTGATGCAGACTTAGAAGGAGCATCCCGTTAGAGAGCAAAGGGTGAGTTGTTGATAGGGGAATAACTTGTTCCTCAGACTGTGACTTAACAACATGGCTTCACCCTGCCTGACTTAATACTGGCAACCAGGAACTTGTTTTTAACTCCCTGACATTCATGCATTTTTACTCATGGTAGTGAGTTGTCCCGACCATAATATTGTAGTTGGGGTAAGGTGACCTCAGTTACTACAGGATGTTGTCATCTTTCCCTTCAGCTAAACAGTGGGACTAGCAAATATACCAGTAAAATATACATGCATACATATATGTGTGTATGTGTGTGTGTGTGTGTGTGTGTGTGTGTGTATATATATATATATATATATATATGAATGAGATTCTCTCATGGAATATAATGGAAAAAGATGGGAATGACAATATGAAATCTCAAACTATATTACAAATCAGTAATCATCCAAGTTATGTGGTACTGGTTAAAAATGAAAAAGTCAATTGTGGAGCACATTAAGTAAATGATATGTGGAAGCAAATGAAGAGGAGCATAGTGTTTGCTAAACCCAAAGACCATACCAGAAAACGTGGAAAGCAGTTTGGCAGAAGCTGGGTTCAGATCAACATCTTACACCAGGGAAGAAGAACAACAAGAGCAATAATGATAGCTCGCATTTACATAGTGATTGAAGATTTGTGAAGCACTTTAAACATGTTATTTCACTGGATCAGGTACCGCAGCACGCTCCAAATGTATTCAGAATGTAGATCTGAAAAGTCATATCATGCCCAAATTAGAAGAACGAAGAAGGAGATACCTTTCACAGCTATAGATAGGAGAAGAGTTCATAACCCAACACGGGATTGAGCATTTCACAAAAAATAAAATGAACAGTTTTAATTACCTAAAATTGAGAAGCTTCTGCACAAACAAAATCAGTGCAAGAAAAATTAGAAGAGGAAATGGAACTGAGAAACTAATAACTGACTAGGAAAAAAATCTTTGCATAAAGATTCTCTGATAGAGTTCTGATTTCTAAAATACGTAAGAAATGTAAAAAAGTCTGTTTCCTAATAAATGGTCAAAGGACATGAATAGGCAGTTCTCAAGAGGTGCCAACAACAGCCAGGTGAAAAAAATTGCTCCAAATTACTTATAATTAAAGAAATGCAAATCAAAATAACATTGAAGTTCCATCTTACACCTATCAGAATGGCAAAGATGATGTCTGTTGGAGTGGCTGTTCAGTGCAGGCGCAGTCTAGCCATTCTGGAAAGCCATTTGGAACTTCATCCAAAAAGTCATTAAACTGTGTATAAACTTTAATGCAACGATACCATTACTAAGCATCTATCCCAAAGATATCAAAGAAAGATCAAAAAGACCCAAAGATGCCAAGATATGCATGGCAACTCTTTATAGTGACAAAACTAGAAATTAGGGAGCTGCCCATCATTTAGGGATTAGAGGAATAAATTACGGTATATTAATGGAATGGAATACTGTCTTGCTATAGGAAATAATGAAAGGAATAGGCTCAGAGAAACCTCGCAATACTTATCTGAGTTCATCCAGAGTGGAGTGAGCAGAATTAGGAGAATAATTTATAAAACTATAGCATTGTAAAGAAAAACTGTTCTAAGATTAGTCCTGGTAGTCTTGAGACCACAATGGAGACTGTAGCTTATAGGATCTATTAATGGAAAAATACTGGCAATAATATTTTTAAGGTTAGTGCAGCTATGTACCTCAACATATTATCTTTATTATAAGAATTCCTTCCTTTCCATCCCAATTTATTGCCCCCCTTGGAGCATCAATCCTAATCTCTGACCAACTGCTCATCTCCATCTTCCTGTCCTCTAACCCTTACCTATCTATCCTGTTTCTCATTAGTAGATTTCTCTCAACAGCTGTCATTATTGGTTCACCACAAAACTGTATCTTTTTTTTGCCAATTACATCTTATCCCTCCATTCCCACCCTTCTTACTGTTCTTAATGTTTGACCACATTTCCCCAGCCTGACTTTACCACATTTTGCTAGTCCTTCCTTTTTCATTTCAGTTGATGTTTGATAAATTTGATACAGTGGAAAGAGTGCTGACTCTGGATTTAGAGACTGAGTTCAAACCTCCCCTCCGCCACTTATTGCCTGTGTGTCCTTGGGCAAGTCATTCAGTCTCCTTGAGTTTTAGTTTCCTCATCTATAGAATGAGGGCATTGTATTAAGTGGCCGCTGAGGTCCCTTCCCACTCTACTAGAGATGGGTGATCCTATGACCCAGAGATCCTAAGTTTCATGGTAAAAAGGTGATCACGTATCAGTTAAATGATTTGCTCAGGGTTATCTAGACCAAAGACAAAATTTTTATCTTTGTTCCTTAGCATTCTAAAGACTTTTCAGATAACAGAAGAAATAAAACATGTAGTTACACCAATAAGGACCAAATACATCAAATACTTGAAACACTTGATACTTCTGTTGCAAATAAGAAGAAATTCTCCAACATTAATTTCTGTTGAATTATTTCTTTGCTCATATTAGTCTTTTCCCCCTGGAGTATCAGTAGACTTAGTCAAATGTTTATAAAATCTTGTGAATAATATATTTATAGAGCAAAACAAAATTTTATCATTACATGTAGTTTCTACTATTTGACTAATTCATTGGGATTTTTTTCCCTTAATTTTTATGTTTTTTTTTTCTTTCGGAATTTACAGTTAGGTTGTCATGATAATATAACTTTGCTTGTATGCTTGCTGATAAAATGTCTAAGAGACTTTCTTATCAGCAGATTTTAGAACAAAAAAGAAATAGCCCATCCAAACTCATGGCAAATTTACATATAGGGAATTTGATGATGTAAATGTTACAGTTGTAATGCATGAAGAAGAGTATTCCTCATCTGATTCCAGTGATGATAAGTCCATCATTGAAGTTCCTTTTATAGCTGATAACCTAAAAGGTAATAAATAATGTAGTACTTGTCAAACCCAAATCCACGGCAAAAGAGATGAAGAGCCAAGATGTCTGAAAGGTAAAGATGGTTCAGCTGCTTCTCATGCCGTGTGAGGACTCTCGCAACAGCTTTACATCATTACACTTCCATCTGGTCTTACTGAAGAGTCTATAACCTATGTCATCAAGACAAGTCCCCTTTCTTTTCTGTTTTTTTAGTGAGCTTTAAAGTGCTTAAAAACATTCAGAAATGCACAAATGCTTATGGACAGTGAGTAACAGGCAATGTTAAATAGTCTTTTACATTAGATGAATTAGAAAAATTCATTGTTTTTTGTCATGGCATTATTGGTGGAAGAAATCTACCTATAAAAATGTATGTGAAATAACTCCTGAAGGAGTGTCCTTTATTCAGTAAAACTAAACCAAATAATTGATTCCTAGGTATAATGAGATATCTTTGCTTTGACCTGAAAGATGAAAGGGAGCCAAATCTATTTCAGGACAAGTTTTGTCTAGCATACTCATCGTGGGATTCTTTTATTGAAAATTGTCAGAATGCATTTATTCCTGATGTATTTATATAACAGTTGATGAACAATTGCTGCCTTGCAAGACACACTGTAAATTTATTCAATCAACGTCAGACAAATCAGATGAATTTGGCCTGAAATTTTGGTTGGCCGCAGACACCAAAAACAAGTATTTGTTCAATGCATTCCTTTACTTGGAAAAAGACAATACTAGCAGCAATGATACCAGTATAACTACTGATGTAATGTTGAAGGATGCGAAACTGCTGTTTTAAAAAGGTGTAGCAGTGGCAATTATCTTACATCCCTTAATGTACATTTTCTTGAGCTGTGTAAAGCAAAGGTGCAGCATAGTTGGGACATTCGTCAGAACCATGGAGAACTGAACACACATAGGCCACTGCACAAAACTGGTTTTGAAATCTACAGAGAAGCCCAAAGTGACCCTGCCTTCATGCCAGTGAAAGACATCCAAGTCTGTAACTATCATAAGTACTCTCCATCCATATTTTCACAGCCATAAGAGAACAACCCAAAGCAAAAACCAGATACTCCCCGATTTTATAAGAAAATGTCAAGGTGTTGCTTAGTAAAAGCAGCAAGCTGTCCAAGACAGCCATACTGGAGATCATCCAAGTGGCAGATGAAAAGTTACAGCCACCATGAAGACATGAATCGAATGCTCCTTTCACCACAGTGTACCCACTTGTGACCTTATGAAGTACCATTACTTTGCCAAAACAAAACAAAACAAAAATCTGTTTCTGGCAAATGCACAATGAAAAAAGTATGCAAAAAACAATTTCTAAATAAATGGTTACAAGGGAATATATGTGATACTAAATATTTTCTTTCTCTTATCTGTGCAGATCCGTTTTAAATGCAAATAATTAAAAGCAGATGTTATTTTACTTTGAAATAAAAATTATCCTACTCTCTCTCTGTTTTCTTTGACGTGTGGATAAAAAAGAATGTGGTATGTCAATTGATACAGCTTGGTTCTTTGAGGTATTCTTAAATTCTGGTCCTTTTAGTGTTAGTTTTCACCTTGACACAGTTGCTTTAAAATGAGCATTGTTTTATGCCTATTTCACAATCTGAAGTTGAATTCTAGAAAAATGCATTATTTCTCCTCTAGCTATGTGATGGGATTGAGGTCATGCCACCTCATGCATGGAACTAATTATTTCCTGCTCTCTCTTTCCTATACAGAGCCTTTCATCCTACTATAAAGGAGGATTTGAGCAGAAAATGAGTAGGCGAGAAGCTAGTCTTATTTTAGGCATAAGGTAGGTGTGTTGCATAAGTATTATTTTTCTTCTGTGACCAAGTTTGCCCTTTGAAACAGAAGGAGAAAATGCCAGATACAAGGATGAGATAAAATTATTCTTGTACTTCAAAATTGGAGGGAAAGGAGATGTTTTGAATGTTTATATTTTTAAATATCAAATCCAGGCATCTACTTCAGCCGAAAATATAAACAGTCATAGGATCTGGCTTCATGCCTTAAGGACAAAAATCTGCAGCTGTTGAAATAATGAACCTTCAGAAATAAGTAAAATTTCACTTATTATGGGACTTTGAATGCTTACTGGGTTCACTGTTAGAATCTGAGATGTGATATACCACAATTTGCATTGTGGCGTCTGTTGCCTCCTTTAATGTCTAGCATATTTTCATTGCATCTATTTCATCTTAGTTCTCATTTGTTATTTGTGGAAGACAGAAAACAAGGAATTCTGTAGTAATTTTACATCATGAGAGTACTTTTGACCAGGAGAATAACACAATTCACACATATGCCAAAGAAAAATCATTTTTTCCAGCTTTGTTGAGAATGGATTGGAGAGGAGTGAGGCTGGAAGCATGAAGACCAATTACTAAGCTTTTCCAGTAGTCTGGGCAAAAAGAAAAAGCCTGGAGTAGTGTCCCTGGGATTGGAGAGAATAGGTGGTATCAACAGGACTTGACTCCTGACGGGATTGAGGGAGAGGAGAGTTGGTGAGGGCCCCGCTAACTGCAGCAGTGGGAAACTCACACAGGTGCTGTGGTTTTTTTTAAAGGGGGTTCAGTGGACAATTTTATGAAGTCTTAAGTTGGCCCTGGTTGTCTTTGGAGTTAAAATTTTAGCTATACTTTGATCTTTCTCCCGGATTAAATCCTGTTCTTTTTGACATCCTTCCTTGACTGTTTGCTCTTTTTAGCCCAGGGTTTCTTTACCTTTTTTGTGTCAAGGATTCCTTTGGTGGTTTTTTGAAGCCTGTGGACCTCTTCTCAGAATCATGTTCTTAAATGCATAAGATAAAGCAGTATAGGATCATGAAGGAAATCAATTTTGTCGAATATACGTAACAAAGTATTTAAAAAACAATCTCACGGATCTAGGTTAAGGATCGCCGGTCTAGCAAAAAAAAAAAACAAAAACAAACCAGCAAGTATATATTGTCCATCTGATTGTTATCTGCACTTGCAGTGCTTCTTATGCATCTTACTTGTTATGTTTTTGGTTGTTTTGTTTTTATTGTCATTCTTTTGGTATCATTCTTTCCCCATACTCTCCTCTTTTCTCTTTTCCCTTGAAAGTAAAATTTTCATCTAGCTCCTACTTTTTAGGGCTTTTTTTGCCAAAGTAAATTTGCTCTGTGCCTTAGACATCCTTTCCTATAGTAGTTTGACTTTTTTATTTTAGAAGTAAAGACATGGAGGGGCAGGGCTTGAGCAACAACAGTCCAATGATCTTTTCTCAATTTTCATTCTACTTGACCTTTCTGTAGCATTTAAACACTGTTGATTATTCTCTCCGTCTTGGTATTCTCTTCTCTCTAGGCTTTTGGGACATCACTGCCTCCTGGTTCTCTCACGTATTTGACTACTCTTTCTCTATCTCCTTTGCTCGATTTTCATCCAGCTCATGCCCTCTAACCGTAGGTGTCCTTCAGGGTTGTATCGTGGGCCCCCTTCTCTTCTCCCTCTGTGCTACTTCACTTGGTGATCTTATCAGCTCCCATTGATTTTATTACCATCTCTATGCTGGTATTCTCAAATCTCCCAGTTCTCTCTGAATCTCTCTGCTAACCTCCAATCTCATATCTCCAACTGACTTTCAGACATCTCAAATTGGATATCCAGGAGACATCCTAAGCTCAGTATATCTAAAACTGAACTCATTATCTTTACCCCTAAACCCTCCCCTCCCCCCTCACCTTTCCTATTACAGCATTGTCCCCTTCTCTCAGACTCATAACCTAGAAGTCAACTTGGACTCCTTACTATCTCTTACCCCCCCATATCCCAGTTGTTGCTAAGGCCTGTTGATTTAACACATCTCTCAAATATGCCTTCTTCTCTCTTCTGACTAACATTGCTACCTCTCTGGTGCACACTTATCTCCTCATACCTGGACTATTGCACTGACCTGCTGGTGTGTTTGCCTCAAGTCTCTCTCCACTCCAATCCATCCTCCATTCAGCAACTTAAATGATTTTCCTAAAATGCAGGGTCCGATCAGGCCACCCTCTACCCAGTAAACTCCAGTGACTCCCTGTCACCTCCAGGGTCAAATACAGAATCCTCTGTTTGGCTTTCAAAGCCTTTTGTAACCTAGCCCCCTCTTAACTTTTCAGTCTCCTTATCCCTTATCCCACCACTGCTGTTACTCTAGTTACACTGGCCTTCTGGCTGTTTCATAAAGAAGACACTCTATTTCTTGATTTCATATACATATAAAATTGTATATGTGCAGTCATGCAAGACACATTTTCATTTTAGCCATTTTGCAAAACAGAACACAGACCAAAAACCAAAACAAAACAAGAAAAATAAAGTATGTTTGAAAAGCATGCTTTGATCTGCATTCAGATTCTATCAATCAGTTCTTTCTCTGAAGGTGTATAGCATTTCTCATCATAAGTCTTTTAGAACTGTCTTGGATCATTGCATTGCTTGCTTTCTCCCAAGTGGGGGAAGGAGAGAATTTGGAGCTCAAAATTTTAAAAAATGAATGTTAAAGTTTTTTTTACATGTAATTGAGAAAAATAAAACTCAGTTGGTACTTCTGGAAAAATGTGTTCATCCTTTTCGCCAACATTGAGTCTAGATCCTTAATAATTGTTCAAATTGATATAGCACCACTATATATTTTACAAAGCAATTTACATAGATTATTTCCTTTGATTAGCATAAGAACCCTGGATGAGTTCGGATACTGTTATTACCTTTTTAGAGAAGAGGTTATATGTGTCTTTGCTCAGGGTAACACAGTTAGGGGGCTGTGCTAGGATTTGAATTCAGGGCTTCTGACAAAACCTGGTGTTCCCTTCATCAAACCACGGTAAGGATTTTGGACTGCTTTAGTAAATATATTAAGCATATAATACATGCACTAAATTATTTATTAAGTTCTTACTATATATACAACACTGTTGGCATCATGGGGAGAAAAATAGTGCTGATTCAATAGGATATCTCTTTCTTCTGGGAGGAAAAATTAAGAAGAAAATACCATCTCTTTAAGACAGCATCTAGTATTTTTAAGGAATAGCACAGCAAAAAAATGTCCAGATCTGTAGGATAAGAACCAAAATCAGTGATCCTTTTTGCTTACTAGTAGTTCCATGAACTTGATGATATATTAATTACTAACTTCTGAAACAGGGGTTGGGAGCCTGCAGCCTCGAGGCCACAGGTGGCCCTCTAGGAGTCAAGGACCTCACTTGAGGACCTAGAGGGCCACCTGTGGCCTCAAGGCTGTAGGCTTTAGAATCCAATTTAAGTTTCTAATTTAGTAATACTTCACTTATCTGGAGATAAGTGAATATACTAACTAAAGTTTGTGTACTTTACTCAGAAAGGTCAGGCCCCACTTAAAACCTGTTTACTCTTACTTTAAACACAGTTCTAAAAAGCTTGATTGACTATCTGCTTTTCTAGCCCATAGTAGATTAGAAGCAGCAAAACAGAGAGATACATTGATAGCAGCAAATCAGGGACAGGCAGGAGCAAGGAATGGAACCACACACCTATAAATAGTGAGGACTAAAGCTCAGGAAGCGATGCAAGACCATTTAGTGTTGGGGCAAGTAACCAACCACACTGACCTCAGTAATCTGTGAGGGTACGGCTGCATTCTGAGACAGTAATAACTGATGTTCTTAGTGCGTACCCTAAGTCATCATGAAAAGGATAAGTCAAGTTTAGTATATTATACCCTTTACAAAAGCAGCAAAGTAGGGAAGACATATTAGCAAGACTATCCAAAATCCAAAATATTTTTGACACTTGAGAGAGAGACTTCTCATTGCAATTGTATGGAACACTTCATTCCCCAGTAATGCCAGATAAGTGAATTTTCTTGATGATTTTTAAATCTCGCTTCTATTTCCCCTAGAATGTAAAGACAAACAGCCAGACTTTTCTGATAGCATTTCTCATAAATATTTTGTAGAGTCAGGTTATTTGCTAAATGTCATTGAGAATCCTCTGTTAAAAGATTATTTGACTTATAATAAGAGGACTAGCTCACTACTTAGTACACCTGTAGTACTGTGACTCCTATGCCTTGTTTATGGTATTTTGTAAAAGCTTCTTGAGGATGGAGAAGTGCAGGGAAACAAACAACGTAAAAACTGGGTCAAAGATTTACTCTGGTAGTTGAAGTGAAAAATTGTCATTTCATGTTTGTCCACAAGATGGTGAAATTCTCACTGGTTTTTAATTTTCAGAACCCCATATAAGCTGTTAATTTACAATCTGCATTTGACACTATTTATTGTAAGCGCTTTAATTTATTTTTATAGCCCATCTGCTGGCAAGGCCAAGATTAGAACAGCTCACAGGAGAATCATGATTTTGAATCACCCAGATAAAGGTACATGGAATTTCTATTTTCAATAATATCATATGGATCAGAATATGCTAAGAACTCCCTTCAGTTCATTTAAGTTCATTGTGAATAACTTACTATAAAATTCACTAAATGATATACAGTTAGGATGGCAGTTTATGCTCCACATGTATTATGATTTCTGTCATAAATAAATAAGACTATATTGGAGTTTGGTGACCCACAGAAGTGGCAGATTTATATTATCTGCTTTGGAGGATTTAGTTACTGGTTCTTTTATATATAAGAACCTGAACCTGTTTAGGGCTGCTGGCATTTTGGGTGAGGAAGAGAAAGCATGAATTATAGACTATTTGATTGTATAAACTGATTTGAACATCATGATGAGTTTCTGAGGGATCTGTTCTAAGTCATGGAGTATAATATATCATGGATTATTCTGAATTTCTTAATTCTATTCTGTAAGACTCTAAAGCTGAGCCATTTGTTTTTAACTGGCCAGGTTTTTAATGTAAATTTATCTTACAGAAAAGCTATTATTATAACTTTAACTACATTACAGCTGGTTGAGAGAAAAAGCCCATATGTTCATTACTGTTTCTGCTTTAAAATAACAGATGGTAAAGAGTTGCCCTATATTTCAGAAGTCAAAGGGGGAGGGGAAAGAGAGTTGGGGTTTTTAAAAATCCTTATTGACAGATTTAGTTTTGTAATGGGGTAGATGGATGACTTGGGTTTCTACCAATCCTCACTCCCACCAAATAAGATATTCTTCCTTTAGCCCTTTTACTTTCTTAGTTATTTTCTATAAAAATAATTTTTACCAAACACCATACCATTGGTTTTGTGTTTTTGTTTTTTAGTGTGGATAATAAAAATTTAAATTGTGAAAAAAATTGTTTTAATGTTTTCAGATAGCTCCGTTAGTCACTGAAATTTCTGCTCCACTGTCTTAATTCTCATTCAGTATTTGAGTATCTTATTTTGAAAGAACTTTATATAGGTACTTCCATTAAGCCTCCTGTCTCCAGAAAACTACCATTTCCAGGTCAAATAGATGGACCTTCACTGATTGATTTGTAATAGGGGTCATGAATTCAGGCAGTTGGGCCCTCCATATGATGGACAGGTTGTTGATTATGCCTGTTGGTAAGGAAACAGAGTTTTTAAATACAGCACTTAAAGAATTTTTTTCATACCCAAAGAGAAGGGGAAAAAGTTAGCATATCTTAAGGTCCAACCTTGCTTAAATAAATGCTTGATTTTCTTTCTTTCTTTCTTTCTTTCTTTCTTTCTTTCTTTCTTTCTTT
>NW_020954580.1:28983042-29011280 GCF_900497805.2 Vombatus ursinus | reverse complement strand
TTTCTTTCTTTCTTTCTTTCTTTCTTTCTTTCTTTCTTTCTTTCTTTCTTTCTTTCTTTCTTTCTTTCTTTCTTTCATTTTTTTTTAAAGCTACAGTATATTTCTACAGGGAATGTTATGTTAAATTAGTAATTTTCATGGATTGGTCTACTTATAGTCCGTGTAATATACTAACTATATCTTACTATACTATTTAATGATTTGCACTGTTGTTTTAACTATTTAGTTTGTGAAGACCTATACCTATATTTTTTATCTCATGACTGAGTTTTCATTCAGATTACATTTTTAAATTTAGTGATAGTAATAGTTCATGCTTGTGTAACTTTTCAATTATGAAACCCTTCCACATGGGTTTCATTTGATCCTCACCATTTTCTGAAGTAGGTCGTGCCAAGTATTATATCCCTACTTGATAAATGAGGAAACTGAATCTTAGAGAAGCTAATGTGTACAAGGTTACCCAGCTAGTAAGTGGTAGAATGAGGATTGGATGTAGGTCCTCTGATTCCAGGTCACCTTTGTGTTTTTTTTTTTGTTGTTGTTGTTGTTGTTGTTGTTTTTAAATGGGAAAGTAGAATCAAAGAAAATAAAGAAAAATGAATCTGTAGGTACTTTTACTAAAACTGCTGCAAGTTAAGGAAAGGTAGAAAATAAAATGCAACATGGAAGAGAGAGTTTAGGCTTACTGGCTCCTACATCTGTGTAATAACACCTGCAGATGAGGTTAGCTCGGAAGGTAGACAATTTTAATAAAAAATATGTATCAAGAAAAAAATGTGTTGCTGGGCAACCAACGTGGTATAGCGGTTTGGGAGCAGGCCTGAGAGTCAGGAAGACCTCGATTGGTGCTGGACTCCATGCGGATACCATGACACCTCAGAACTCCTGCATCCAAGTGATCTCCCAACCTCAGAGCAGCAAGGATTACAGGGGTACACTACCATACCTGGTGGTTCATTGCTGCTGTTTTTTCTTTTACCATTCTTTGGCGTATTTGCGTTGTCCAAATAAACAATGTCCAAAATTGTTACAAGAATTCATACTCTAAAGCCTGCGTCTGAAATTCATGTGTAATGTTTCTAGCTATTGACCATGCTGCATAAGGAATCTATATAATCACCTGCCCGATAGGTCTGCTATTTGTCTGTCCTTTTGATCACTCGTGAAATGGAGATGGGTTTGAAAAAATAACTGAGGAACCTAAAAGTGGGAAGGGATGTCCTATGATTAGTGCAGTAACTTTCATGGTTACCACTGAGCCCTATAAGTGATAGTTATAGTTTGGCTAAGACAGGTGCCTACTGAAGATACCTAGATATTTAATTTAGCCACCTCAGGGCAAATGGCATAAGTAAAATGGGCAAGCTGAAGTTGCTCTTCTGAATTGTATGACTGATAGTTGAGGCCTAACATCAGGGAAAGGTTTAGAGTCAGATGCTAAAAGGAGAATTGAATTTTTATGACAGGCTAAACTTGACAAAGTACCATTCCATGCTACTGAGTGCACTTACAGGGTATACCTTGAGAGACCTAGGTTCACAGAGTGAAATGCCAAAAAGTAGGTTTTAAAGTTGTTTGGTAACCACAGACAAACAGAAGTAATAGAAATGGTGAACATCAGCAGTCAGCTTGACGTCATCAAAAACAGGTCATGCCAGACAGACCAACCTGATTTCCTTTTTAGACAGGTTACTAAACTGCTAGATCAGGGGAAAGCATTAACAGTTTACTTAGATTGTAGCAAACCATTTTATAAAATTTTTCGTGTTATTCTTGTGGAAAAGATGGCAAGAGATGGGCTAGAGGACTGAATGGCTAAATGGATTCTGAAGTGATTGACTGGAAAGTAATTGGGGCCTGTAGACTTCACCTCATACAAAAAGGCTGTGGTCTTCTCTTTTGATTTGAGGATCATAGAATCAAATTACAGAACCACAGAATTAGTCACTGGAAGCAAACTTCACCTAGTCTTGTTACCCTTCTGAGGAAGGGTGAGGAAACTGAGACCCAGGAAGTTTAAGTGCTTTGTCTGAGGTCTTAGAGCTAGTTTGTGACAAAGCTGATGCTTAAACCCAGGTCTTCCACCTTCCAGGTGCCGTGTTCTTTCTATCACATCATCACACTTCTCATACTTTCTTAGGTTTTGCGTCTGCTCTTCCGTATGTGGTAGGAACAAATATCAAAAGCTTTGATAGAGCTATGACTTAGTATGGATAGTTCTTCCCTCAACACAGATTGCAGCCCAATTAGGATTTCCAGACATTTCCCTCAGCACCCTGTCTTGTTATTGTATAGACAGCATGAGAGCATCCATTAGTTAGCTTTCCCTTTCATTATGCCTGACCCCCCTCCTTAAGTCAGATGTGAAGTTCTTTGTTGATAACATGTTGGATTTTCTTCATGCCCACCATGTCTCCACTGGGGTTTGGATGTCTCACAGTCTTAATTCTTGGGACAGTTTTGTTCCATGACACATAGCTGTACATCACTAGAAGAATGTTGTTATTTAAAAGTTGTGCCTTTGCTTCAGAGGGAAACTTGGGGCCATTAAAAACACTGTGCAGTTTCCCAAAGGTAGGGACTGTCTTTGCTTTTGTATTTGTTTGCCAAGGACTGGGCATAGTGCTTAGCACCTACTTTTTCATTGGCAGAAAAATCTGAGACAATCTTAGTTATTTAAGTGTTGTCTGGAGGAAAGAGTGCTTTGTTGTTTACTTCTAGGTCAGTATTCTTACTTATTAGATACAGTTATCAATAAATCATAGTTATTATAAATGTGTCATTAATTTAAAAACCCTTGACTATCTTTTCTCATACTGGCTAACACCTCTGAATGTCATCATTTTCCATACAAAATTTTATTAGTGAGAAAGCATTTTGTCTGTAATTGGTTGGTGATATAAAATACTATTAATAAATACCTTCACCCTTAAAGCCTCGCTATTTCCTCTACAGAAATACAACAGTATTTCTTCATTGAAAACTTGGTAACTTGATAAAATAAATGTTTATCGAATTCAGTTACATTGAAAGAGGCAATGGAATGGCAACTCACCATTCATTAGCAATAGGACACATTTGCTAAGCACCTACTTGTGTATGACACTTTGTTTTTGTTGTTGGTTTTCATATTTTTACCACTGAGACTTTTTTATTCTTTTTTTCCCCAAATTCTCTCCCTTCCTTTCTCCCCATTGAAAAGGCAAGAAAAAAATTATAAATAAATGCAGTTGTGCAAAAACAAGTTTGTGCATTAGCCATATTTGACCCTGTCCCCCACCCCCACCCCCCCAAAAAAAAGCACGGAAAGAAAGAAAAAGAAAAAAATATTCTTCAGATTGCACTCAGTCCATCAGTTCTCTCTCTGGAGGTGAATAGCATGTTTCATCATGAGTCCTTTAGAATTGTGGTGGATCATTGTGTTATTCAGAGTTACTGAGTTTTTCAAAGTTGATTATCTTTACAATATTGCTCTTACTGTATAGATTGTTCTCCTCATTCTGCTCACTTCACTTTGTGTCAGTTCATCAAAATCTTCCCAGGTTTTTTCTGAAACTATCCCCTTCATCATTTCTTTTAGCACAATGGTATTCTGTCACATTTATATATCACAACTTGTTTAGCTATTCCCCATTTGATGGGCATCTTCTCAGGTTCCAATTCTTTGACACCACAAAAAGAGCTGCTATAAATATTTTTGTACATAGGAATCCTTTTCCTCTTTCTGTGATCTCTTTTGGGTGTGGACCTCATAGCAGTATTGGTGGGTCACAGGGCATGGACAGTTTAATAGCCTTTTTGGTGTAGTTCCAAATTGCTTTCCAGAATGTTTGGACTAATTCAAGGCTCCACTGATGGTACATTAATGTAACAGTTTTTCCATATTCCTTCCACAATTTGTCATTTTCCTTTTTTTTTTTTTTTTAAATTTTAGCCAGTCTAATGGATCTGAGATGGTAGTTAGAGTTGTTTTAATATGCATTTCTCTAATTATTAGTGATGTAGAGCATTTTTTCATATGGCTGTTGATAGCTTTGATTTCTTCTGCTGAGAACTGCCTCTTCATATTTTTGGACCCTTTATCAGTTGAGGAATGGTTTCTTGTAGATTTGACTCAGTTCCATATATATTTTAGAAATGAGGCCTTTATCAGAAAAACTTGATGCGAAAATTTTTTTCACAGCTTCCTGCTTTTCTTCTTATTTTAGATGCGTTGGTTTTGTTTATGCAAATTTCAATGAAAATTTTATATAGTCAGAATTATCCATTTTACTTCCTGTGAACCTCTTAATCTTGTTAGGTAGTGAACTCTTCCCATATCTGTAGATCTGACAGATAAATTCTTCCATATTCCATTAGTTTGCTTATGATATAATGTTTATGTTTAAATCACATACCTGAGGTTGCTAGGTGGTCCAGTGGATAGAGCACTGGTCCTGGAGTCTGGAGGACCCGAGTTCAAATCCAGCCTCAGACCAGACACTTGACACTTACTAGCTGTGTGACCCTGGGCAAGTCACTTAACCTCAATTGCCTAAATAAAATAAAATAAAATAAAATAGATCACACACCCATTTTGAGATTATCTTGGTATATGCTATAAGATGTTGGTCTATGCCTAATTTCTGCCAAACTGCTTTCCAGGTTTCCCAATGGTTTTTTTTTTGTTTTGTTTTGTTTTTTTTGTCAAATGACGAGTTCTTACATCAATAGCTGATATCTTTGGGTTTATCCAACCCTAGGATACTGTGCTTGTTTGGTTTGGCATATTGTGTGTCTAATCTGTTCCAGTGATCAGCCTTTCTGTTTCTTCCCCAGTACCAAAGTGTTTAGATGATTACAGCTTTTTAGTGTATTCTGAGATCTGGTACTGCTAGGCTCCTTTTCTTCCCATTTTTTCCCCATTGGTTCTCTTTATATTCTTGACCATTTGTTAATTTTATGGTTCTATTTATCAAGGTCTTTATGTTCAAGTTCTTTTTTTCTTTGCTCATTCTTCCAGCCTGCTACTTGAGTTTGGAGCCATTGAAAGTTTGGGGGCATGGGAATGTCGTATACAAAGCTTATTTCTTTAGTAAAGTTAGTCAGATAAGAGCATTTGGAAAGGACAGAGATTGGAGGTAAGAAAACCAGTTAGGAAACTATTGAAAT
The DNA here is from genome assembly GCF_900497805.2 of Vombatus ursinus. Lineage (NCBI taxonomy): Eukaryota > Metazoa > Chordata > Mammalia > Diprotodontia > Vombatidae > Vombatus > Vombatus ursinus. Next base: position 29,006,126 of record NW_020954580.1, on the reverse strand, counting down.
AGAGCTATATTAAGAAGCAGATTTGTATAGTGGAAAGAGTACTAGATTCACAATCAGAATACCTGGATGTCTATGTTCTTAACAAGGTGTCTGTAATCTTTTTTAAAAAATATTTTGTTAATTATATAATTGGTTTCTTTTGTTTTCCTATGTAGTTGATTTTATACCTTTACATAAATTATTTTGAGAAGGCTTCACTACCTACCTGCCATTTTTCTCATTTGTTAGTTAGAGGTAATGCTTAAAATATATACTGCAGAGTGTTCTGTGAGGAAAGTGCTTTGCAAACAATATATGCATCTGAATTCTATTATTATTAAGGAAGTGGCAATGGGAATAGAAAGAGACAGACTTGAGAGATAATACAAAGGAAGAACTAAGACAGGGGAATGGGAAGGCTTGAAGATTATTTGAAGGTTTCAAGCCTGGTTGACAAGGAGAATGAATGCTAATACTATTAAAAGAAATATAGCAGACTCTGGGAAGGCCTGGCTTTGGGAAAAAGGTAGTGGATTTAAACAGGTTGAGTTTTGAGATGCTGTCAGTACATCTAAGTAGCAATATCCAGCAGACACATGAAGGCTGCAGTGAGGACAGAATTTAAGCTTCCTAAATATGGAGAGTTGAAGTAAGTTTACAGTCTACATAAAAACCATTCCCTTTGAACAAGATTATTAATCCTCTACTCATGGATTTGAAATATCTACTAGTCAAACTAAGATAATATACCAGCCAGCACATCCTCCTAGGTCTCTTATTCTGTGTGAAAGAGAGGGAGGGAGGGAGGGAGGCACCAAGACATCACAGGAGAGGTGGGAATTCCCAATATCTCTGCGACCCCTTTAGGTATATAGCCTCACAGAATTCAACTGAAATTACTTGTTCTGTTCATCTTCTTCTTTTTTCCTCTTCACTTTTCATTTCTCAGGGTTTCAAGTCTGATTGTCTTATACTTCTCTATTTCTCCTCCCTTGCTTCCTCATTCTTCTGTTAGCTCCACTTTTCTTTCCCTATTTTCTTTTTTTTTTATTTTAACATTTTTATTTGAAGTTTTGAGTTTCAAATTCTATCCCTGTCTCCGTCCCTACCTTACCTCCTCCCTGAGACAGTAAGCAATCATGTAGGTTATACATGTGCAATTATATAAAACATTTCCATATTAATCATCTTGTACAAGAAGACTCAAGTCAAAGAAAAAAATGAAAGAAAGAAAGTGAAAAATAGCGTACTTCAGTCTGTAGTCAAACAATATCAGTTCTTTCTCTGGAAGCAGATAGTAGGCTTCATCATTAGGCCTTTGGGATTATTTTGGGTCATTGTATTGCTGAGTCATTCACAGTTCTCCATTGAAAAGTATTGCTGTTACTGTGTACAGTGTTCTCATGGTTCTGTTCACTTCACATCAGTCAATGTAAGTCTTTTCAGGTTTTTCTGAAATCATCCTGCTTGTCATTTTTTATAGCACAATAATATTCCATTACAATCATGTAACACAATTTGTTTAGCCATTCCCCAGTTTATGGGCATTGACTTCTAATTCTTAGCCACCACAGAAAGAGCTGCTATAAATATCTTTGTATAAATAGGTCCTTTTCCCTTTTTTTTGGATGTCTTTGGGACATAGACCTAGCAGTGGTATGGCTGTGTCAAAGGGTATGCACAATTTTATAGCTCTTTGAGCATAGTTCCACATTACTCTCCAGAATGGTTGGATAAGTTCACAACTCCACCAACAGTGTGCATTAGTGTCCCAGTTTTCCCACATCCCCTCCAACATTCAACATTTTCATTTTTTGTCATATTAACCAATCTGATAGGTGTGAGATGGTGCCTCAGAGTTGTTTTAATTTGCATTTCTCTAATCAATAGGGATTTAGAGCATGTTTTCACATGACTGTAGATAGCTTTGATTTCTTTATCTCAAAATTGCTTGTCCATATCCTTTGACCATTTATCAATCGGGAAATGACTTGTATTTTTATAGTTCTCTGTATATTTGAGAAATGAATCCTTTGTCAGAAATACTCCCCCCCTCCAGTTTTCTGCTTTCCTTATAATTTTGGTTGCATTGGTTTTGTTTGTGCAAAAGCTTTTTAATTTTATATAATCAAAATGACCTATTTTACATTTTGTAATGATCTGTATGTCTTCTTTGGTCCTAAATTTTTCCGTTATCCATAAATCTGACAGATAAATTATTCCATGCTCTCTTAATTTGCTTATAATATCACCCCTTAGGTATAAATCATGTGCACATTTTGATCTTATCTTGGTATATGGTGTGAGATGTTTGTCTGTACCTAGTTTCTGCCATACTCCTTTGCAATTTTCCAGTAGTTTTTGTCAAATAATGGGTTTTTGTTCCAAAACTTGGATCTTTGGATTTATCACATGCTAGATTACTATGGTTATTTACTATAATGTAATTTGTACTTAATCTATTCCACCAATCCACCACTCTATTTCTTAGCCAATGGCAGATTATTTTGATAATTACCACTTTATAATACAGTTTGAGATCTGGTATGGCTAGACTACCTTCTTTTGCATTTTTTTCCATTGATATCCTTGAGCTTTTATTCTTCTAGATGAATTTTTTTACTTTTTTTCTAGCTGTATAAAATTTTTGATGGTTTGATTGGTATGGCACTGAATAAATAGATTAATTTTGGTAGAATCGTCATTTTTTATTATGTTGCCTCGGTCAATCCATGAGCAATTAATATTTTTTCAATTATTTAGAGCCGTCTTTATTTGTGTGAAAAGTGTTTTATAATTATGTTCATATAGTTCCTGGGTTTATCTTGGCAGGTAGACTCCCAGGCATTTTATGTTGCCTACAGTTATTTTAAATGGAATTTCTCTTTCTATCCCTTGTGCTGGACTTTGTTTGTAATATATAGAAATGCTGATGATATATGTGGATTTATTTTGTATCTTGCAACTTTGGTAAAATTGTTAATAATTTCAAGTAGTTTTTTAGTTGATTCTGTAGGATTTTCTAAGTATAGGATCATCATCTATAGAGAGTGATGGCTTTGTTTCCTCATTGCCTATTCTAATTCCTTTAGGCAAGAGTTTAATTTCTTTTTCTTCTCTTATTGCCAAAGCTAATATTTCTAGTATAATATCAAATAATAGAAGTGATAATGGGCAGTCTTGCTTCATCCCTGATTGTATTGGGAAGGCTTCTAGCTTATCCCCATTAAAGATAATGCTTGCTTATGTTTTTAGATAAATAGTATTTATCATTTTAAGGTAAGCTGCATTTATTCCTTTGCTTTCTAGTGTTTTTAATAAGAATGGGTGCTGTATTTTGTCAAATACATCTATTGAGATAATCATGATTTGTGTTGTTTTTGTTATTGAAATGGTCAGTTGTGCTGATAGTTTTCCTAATATTGAACCAACTTTGCATTTCAGGTATAAATCCTACCTGATCATAGTGTATTATCCTTGTGATATGTTGCTGTAGTCTTCGCTAGTATTTTATTTAAAATTTTTTGTGTCAGTATTCATTAGGGAAATTGGCGTATATTTTTCTTTCTCTGTTTTGGCTCTTCCTGATTTAGGTATCAGCACCATGTTTGTGTTGTAAAGGGAATTTGGTAGGACTCCTTCTTTGCCTATTTTTTCAAATAGTTTTTTGTTCTTTAAATGTTTGCTAGAATTCGGTTGTGAATCCATCTGTTCCTGGGGATCTTTTCTTAGGAAGTTGATTGATGGCTTGTTCAATTTCTTTTTCTAAGATTGGGTTATTTAAGTATTTTATTTCATCTTCTGTTAATCTGGGTAACTTATATTTTTGTAGATATTCATCCATTTCACTTGGATTGCCAGATTTATTGGCATATTATTATTTCCCTATTTTCTAAGCTGTGTCCCCCACCCTCACTCACCCACCACATAACAAAGAAGTAGGAATATAAGAAGAAAAGCTACCCAGAAACATTTTAAACAATGTTTTCTCCTTTGTGTTATATGTCAGTATGTTGCATATGGTACTGTATAGGTGCATTTTGATAATTTCCTGATGTATTGATATCATTATGCTGGCAACGTTTGTATTATCATCCTTAAGTCAAAAGCTCCTAGAAGTTTCTCACAATCTCTTTTACTCTTTTATATGGCATCTCCCCACAGTGGACTGTGGCATAGATAATCTTATTCTTTAAATGCATTTTTTTAGATTCTGCCCCTAGCTTCACCTTTGATTAGCCTTATCTTTGCTTTTTCACCCTGGGGGCAAGGATGTAACCATTTTTTTAAGGGCCTTCTTGATGCCCTTTGTTTCTTACAGTCATTTCACAATATCCCCACAGCCAGCCACCACTGAACCTTCCTTTTAATAAAGGAAAATGTTAAGAGAGGAAAAAAAACAGAGACTGTCTGATAGCTCATGCAACCTTCTGCATCTGTTGTCTTTTAACTCTTTATGGAGAAGAGGGAAGTAAAGACAAATGTGGTCCTTTGTCTTCCCAGACCAAGATTAGTCATTGTAGTTAGTCAGTGTTCAGCTGCTATTCAGTGATACCAACCCTGGCCTAAAACCATAGCCTTTTTTCAGCCTTCTTTCTTGCCACTACTGTAGCATTCGACATTATTTACTGCTCCTCTCTCTTGGATTCTTTCTCCTTTCTGGGATTTCATGACATTTTTCTCTCCTCATTTCCTCTCTACCTGTGTGCAAGATCTTATGCCCCTCATCCTTTATGTGTAGATGTACCCCACACCTCTGTCTTGGACCTTCTCCTCTTCTCTGCCCACCCTCATGATCTCAGGTGATTTATCAACCCCATGGATTCAGTTATTCTCTCTACACAATCCCATGTTAACAGCTGCCTTTTAATGATCTCCTTGTATACATTCCAGAGGTTCACATTCCCTATGTCCAAAACACCCCCCTAAACCTCTTTCTCTGGCTTTCCTCCGAACTTTCCTCTTTTTGCCAATAGCATCATTGTATCCCAGAGAGAAAGGTTATCCAGCCCAACTTACTCATTTCACAGAGGAGGAAAAGCTCTTGCTGGAGAGGTTACATGATTTTTCCCAGGGGAGACAGGGCTAATAACTGCCCAAGGTGGGACCTGAATCTAGATCTTCCTGACTTCAAGTCCTGGCCCCTGTCCATTCCATCACGCCGCCTCCTGCTGTCCTTCTGATCATTGTCAGAGTATCTTCATCTCTCTGTCCCTCCTGTGCCAGCCTTAAATTCAATTTCTACATCTCTTACATTTATCCCCTTTAGTTCACACAGCCACCACCTATTTCAGGCCCTCACCATCTCTTGCTTCAACTACCGCATTTGGTCTCACTGCTTCCATTTTCTCTCTTCTCCACTTTGTATTCTACACAGCTGCCAAAATGATATTCCAAAAAAATTAGATCTGACCATTTTACTCCCTTGCTCAAGAATCTGGTAGTTCCCTGTTGCTTCTAGGATAGAGACATTTAACACCTTCCACAATCTGGCTCCATCCTATCTTTCTAGACTGATTTCACATTCTTCTCCCATACTTTATGTTCCAGGAAAACTGGCCCATTTGCTATTTATAACCTATATACAACCTTTAATGTCCCCATTCAAAGCTTTTGCATGTACCGTCTCCCATGCCTCAGAATGTTCTCCTTCTTCTCTTTTTCCCCTTCTCCTCTCTTGGAATTCCCTCGTTCCCTTGCTCAACCAAGTGCTACTTCTAGGAAGCATCTCCTGACTTCCCCCGCCTTGTTAATGATGGCACCCTGGAAATAATTTTACATTTGCTAAATTTACCTGTTTGTATTCATGTTTCCTCTCAGGAAAACGTAAATACCCTAAAGGCAAGGACTGTTTCTAATTTAGCTTGATATCCCTCCCACCTAGCACAGTGCCTGGAACATGGTAGGCACATTAATAATGTTTGTGCTATTGGATTACATGGAATTGAAATATTTTCTTGGTAGGAGATCAGCTCATTGATATTTGGCAAGGGCTCTAGCCCTCTGTGCCTTAGTTTTCCTGTCAGATAAATGAGCATATCACAATTTACCGTTTAACCATCCAGAATTTTGTGCGGATGAATTAATAGAATATTTCAGAAGTTCACCTCATGTATTATTTATAATGTGCCCATGTAATGTTTGGCATTGGCCTGTCACTATAAAGGTTTTAAACTACGTAAGGGCAAAGAATTATTATTTCCTATTCGAAGTCTCCTTCTCCCTGCCCCCCAGAACCTTTCTTTAAACTTTGTTTGTGTTCCCAAGCACATCTGTAAGATTTTCATTGACTTTATTAGGAACCCTCATTGTGTATTCAAGGACATGGTTTGATACTATATGATATATTCAGTAATCAGTGTTTACAGTGATTCAGATCTTGATATGAAAATGTCGGTGGAGTGCTCAAGGGCAGAAGGCTAAATATAACTCCTTCCAACATTTTCTTCTCCACCCATCCAAACCCCAAGCTTGCAGAGCTGTCATTTTTCTCTTCCTTCTGTCTCCTTCATTTTTCATTCATAAGAACCAGTGTCTATGAAGGAGCCATCCTGAGCACGCATTCCTATTAGGAAAGAAACAAGAAATATTTTCACAAATGACATCTAGGTGTATTTGAGTGTGTGCTGAGATAGCGATAGAAACTTGATGATATTTTCAGTGACTGCGGGCAGGTGGTTAGCACTCAAGGGGGGTGGGGAATGAAAAAATAAACACAAAAAGGCTGTAATCAGATTGTTAGGTGGAGCAATAAGCAATGACTGTTCAAGATTTGCATTTAGGAGGTATACCATGTTTTAAGTAGCTTTAATATGACATTTGGGGACTGGTTATTTTTGTGTCAAATCGGAAGCAAGATAGGATCTGTTTATCATTTATAACAGTTCCGCATCAAAAAGTTCACCTCAATTTTCCTTGTTTTATTATTGCTCAAGAGAGATACTGTTATATAACAGAACACTAAAGAAGGACTGACCTCATTTCATTTTTGGGCAGAGACCTAGGTCTAAATTTCTGCAACTATCTGCAGATATCATTTCATAGGACAGGGAACCTTTCTGTGCGTACTTTTATTACTATCATCAACAATGCACACAACCTTTTTGAGCTTATGAATGTGTTTTTAGAGCTAAGGACTGCACAACTGTTCTCTAATAGCTTCCCTAAAGGGAGTGACTACTGTTTTCACAAGTGTAATAAGGTTTGAAAAGACCTTGAAAGATCATCTGTCGGTGTCTTTTGTTGACCAGGTAGACATCTTCCTGAACAGACAGACATCTCATTTTTTTCTTTAAAAAGAGTTTTTGCTGTTATTAATGCCTTTTGTTATTTTCAAATATAGTTCTTTCTCTCCCCATCCAGCAAGCAAAGATTAAACAAGAAAGAGAATAAAAGCAGGTCAGCAAAAACCAGCCAGTGCATCAGCTGAGTTTGACAGAATGTGCAGTGTTTCTTACCCAGAGTTCCCCACCTCTGAAGTGAAAGCCTTGAGGGAGGCATATTTTCTCAACTCTTCTCCCAGGCTGAACTCTGTCATTCTAAGTATTGTTTCATTTTATTGTCCTTTCCATTTCCACTGTTGTAGTATAATTGTATTGTTTTCCTCAATGTACTATACTCTGCATCAGTTTATACAAGGTTTCCCATGTTTCTCTGAGTTCTTCATATGCATTGTTTGTTGTTTAAATTAGGATTTTTTTAATTAATAGAAATTGATTTTCTCTACTTCCTGCCCCTGCCTCCAACCATTGAAAAAGAAAAGAAAAACAAAATTCTGGTAACAGACATTCATAGTCAAGCAAAACAAGTTCACACATTGGCCACCAAAAGATTATTTCTCATTCTGTACCCTGAGTCCATCACCTCTCTGTCAGGAGGTAGTCAGCATACTTTATCATTTGTCCTCTGAACTAGTGGCTTGTCCTTGTGTTGATCAGAATTCTTGAGGCTGTCAAAGTGGTTTTTACAGCATTGTTATTATATAAATTTTTCCCCTTATTCTGCTCACTTCATCCTACCCAAGTTCATACAGTTTGGTTTCATTGAAACTCTCTGTTTAATGATTTCTGTGGCATAGTAGGATTCCATTCCATTTAGCATCATCATCACTGCTAGCATTTATATAGTGCTTTAAGGTATGCAAAGCACTTTACTTTGAAAACTCATTTGATCCTCACAACTGTGTGGCAGATACTATTATTATCTCGATTTTACAAATGAAGAAACTGAGCCACAAATAGGGTCACCCAGCCAGTAAGTATCTCAGGCAAGATTTGAACCCAAGTCTTCCTGACCCCAAGTCCCAGGTGCTATTATCCACTGTGCCACCTAGCTGCCATAAATATACCATAATTTGTTTAACTATTCCCCAGTTGATGGTTACTTCTTTAGTTTCCAGTTATTTGCTACTCCAAAAAGAGCTGCTGTAAATATTTTTGTATATATGGGTTCTTTTTTTTTTTGAGATCTTTGGGGTACAAGCCTATTAGTGGTATCCCTGCGTTAGCGACTATGTACAGTTTAGTAACTTTTGAGACATAGGTCCAAATTGCTTACTAGAATGACTGCACCAATTCACGACTCCATTAACAGTGTTACAGTAATGTCCTACTACATTCATGTGCCAAAATTTGTTCAGCCATTCCACAATTACCTAGTTTGCTTCCAATTTTTTTTAATACCACAAAATATGCTCCTGTGAGACTGTTCTTTTTCTTTTTTTTTTATCCTGTTTGGAGTAGGTACATGGCTAACGGTGGTATCTCTAGGAAAAAAGTAAAGACATTTTAGTCACTTTTAAAAGCATAATTCCAGATCTCTTTCCTAATGGCTGGACCAGTGCACAGGTCCACCAATGGCATATTAGCACACCTATCTCCTGGCAGTTGCTCCAGCAATGACTATTTCCATCTTTTCCTCTCTTTCTCACTGTTGTTGGGTATGAGATGGAACCTCAGACATATTTTATTTGCTCGAGCATTCTTTCGTTTGGTTGTTTATCCAGTAGTGTGCAATTCTTTTGCAAACTATTTTGATCCTTTAACCATTGGGGAATAACTCTTAGTCTTATATAGTTATACTGCTCTTTAAAAATTAGTTGAGATAGGGGCAGTTAGGTGGTGCAGTGGATAGAGCTCTGGCCTTGGAGTCAGAAGACCTGAGCTGAAATCCAGCTTCAGACACTTGACACTTACTAGCTTTATGACCCAGGGCAAGTCACTTAACCCCGATTGCCCCACCAAAAAGCAAAAAAAAAAAAAAAAAAAATAGAAAAGCTCTCCTTATGAATTTTTTAAAAGCTCTCATAAATGTCTGCCTGGCGAAATCTATGTGTGTTTTTCAAATTATTCCAGATTACAACTTTTTTCTGTGTTTTTTTTTTCTCTGATTGTTGGGTGTTAGTGGTGCTTCACTATACAAGTTTAATTTATGCTGTTTTGATATTTAGTCAGCTTGTGAAACAGTTTGTCAGAGGATGAATGCATAAGAAAATATGAGAGAATTATAATTAGGAGTGTTTTTCTAAATTTGGGTCTTTAAAAAATCTATCATAATGAAGTATGTTTTAATTCATTTGGTTTTCTTTGTCCTCTCAGGTGGATCTCCTTATTTGGCAACCAAAATAAATGAAGCAAAAGACTTGCTAGAATCCAGCATTAAACAATGATGCTCAAGGACTGCTGTCATGGAAAGTTGAACTGTGAAAAAATTTAATAAAAGTTCTGCAAAATGAAGTTGTACTATCACTTTCTAATCTACACATGTATATTATTCGAACTCAGAACAGACTAATAGTTAAAAGTTCCTGACTGGCTACTGGCTCCCCTGATTTCCTTTAAGTCCCAACTAAAATGTCATCTTCTACAGGAAGCTTTTCCCAATCCCTCTTCTTTTTTAATTATTTCCTATTCATCATGTACAGAGCATGTTTGTAGCTCCTTGTTTGCTTGCTGTCTCCTCCCCCATTGGATTTTGAGCTTCTAAAGGCAACAGCTGTCTTTTCCCTCTTTTTGTATCCCCAGTGCTTGGCACAGTGTCTGGCAGATAGTAGATGTTGAACTTGAATTCCATCTTAGACTCTAACTAGCTAGTTTCATGACCTTGGGAAAGTCATGCCTCAGCTTCTTCATTTGTAAATAGAGGGGAGGTAGACTTGATGGTCTCTAAGGTCTCTTACAACTCTAAGTCTGCAACCCTATGATACAGCTTACTCCTCCTCCTGACCTAGCGTACTGGGAGACAATAAAGAAGGTGCACCCCGTGGCCATGGAGGGCGTCTCTTGAAAATGCCAGGTTCCCATTAGTGCAAGCAGATGGAAGGAACTTGAGAGGAAGTGGTCTAAAATGATTAAGGCTTGTTAACAACCCAACAGAATTCCAAAGGGTACAATGAAAGGCGTGGGCTAAGACTGCCAGGGCATGAGGCTGATTAGGATGACAAAGTGGTAACAATGGAAACGAGTCTTCATATAAGTAGCCTGTAATATTGAATCTCAGAGATTTGGAGAGGAGGTAGCCTGAATTACCGACATTGCCTTACTGCCATCATTCAGCCATCCTCCTTAGGAGTTCACCCCCAAATAGCTTTCCCACCATTTTCTCCTTTCACCCACCTGGCGAACAGTCTACCTTTTCATCCTAACCCCTGCCTTTGCTCTTGGGAATGTCAATATACATGTTGATATTGCCTGAAATACTCTGGTCTTCCTAATCATTAACCTCCTTACCACCTGTGATCTGCACCTTAGCTCCATCTTAGCCATGCACAGGAGTTACCTTGATTTCACCATCACCCAGAATTGTTCAATCTCCCTGGCCTGGAACTCTGAAATTCCTCTCTGACCACAACTTAGATCTTTCCATTTTTCCAGTCACTCCTATCAAACCTTTTTTTTGGGGGGGGGAGGTGGCAGAGTTTTGGGGGGAGAAAAGGAAAGGCAAAGCAGCCTTATTGGGAATTGTGAAAATTGTAGTTTGCCCACAGGTATCTCAAAACTGTTTTGGGGCAACTTCCCTCCTCTGGTCTTTTGGTCCCCTTCTCCACTACCTAAGTCTGATGGGTGGTTCAGTGGAAAGTCCTAAACATTTTAAATCAAAAGACCTGTGTTCCACTCCCAGTTTTGCTTCTTAGTACCTGTATGACTTTGGGCAAGTCAACATCTCCTAAGTCTCCATGTCTTCATCGGTAAAATGAGAGAGTTAATCTTAGATGGCTGCTAAAGGGCTGTGCTACTTCTAGGGCTGTATCCCAAAGAGATAATAAAAAAGGGAAAAGCACCCACATGTACAAAAATATTTCTAGCAGCTCCTTCTGTGGTGGCAAAAAAATTGGAAATTGAGGGGATGCCCACCAATTGGGGAATGGCTGAACAAGTGGTGTATGAATGTAATGGAATACTATTGTGCTATAAGAAATGATGAGCAGGCAGACTTCAAAAAACCTGGAAAGACTTAAATGAACTGATGCAGAGTGAAGTGAGCAGAACCTTTCTCAGCAATGCAAGAATCTAAGACATCTCCAAAAGTCTCATGATGGAAAATGCTATCCACATCCAGAGAAAGAACTATGGAGTTTGAATGCAGATTGAAGCATACCATTTGCTCCTTTTTTTTTCTTCTGTTTTGTTTTGTTATTTCTTGTGACCCTTCTTTTTGGTTCTAATTCTTCTTAACAACATGACTAATGTGAAAATAAGTTTAATAGGAATATACATGTAGAGCCTATATCAGATCGCATGCCATCCTGGGGTATGGAGAGAGGTGGGGAGGATGGAGGAGAAAATTTAAAACTCAAAAACTTAAGGAAGTGAATGTTGAAAACTAAAAATAAATTAATTTAAAGAAAATAAAGCGGCTATGTGGCCACCTCTGCTCTGACTTCCCTTTCCTCCTCTTGATATCTTGACCCTAGAGCTCGTCAGTCCAACTTCACACTGTCCTCCACCATTAAATCTCTTGTCCCCTTGTCCTGTCACTGCTCATGCTTTGCCAAACACCATTAGCGACTCTCTCCATTCCTTCTTGTGTATGGCTGGACACCATTAGAGCAAATAACCCAACTGTGCCAACTGGATACACTTCAAATTTTTCTATTTTCAACTGCAGCTTCACTGCTATATGGGAATCTTTTTATTATTCTCTTATTGAATCTCTATTGCACTCCACACCATGGCCACTCCAAACCTCTTGTCATGTCAAGCCATGTATGCTATTCATCCCTTCTTTTTCCTCCCTCCTCTCTCTCAGCAATGGACTTTATTTCTCCTTTTTGGAAGAACTATGCACTCTTTGCAGTCCTATGGTTAAAGTGGCAGTATGAGGAAAACAATTACATTGACTCAAGATTTGCCTATTAGACTCTAGAAGGAAAGTCCGAGAGGGTTCTAGAGAAGCAAAGACCTCATGAGACTATAAAGGGGCAGTATTTAATTATATAGCCTCCAAGTACCATGCATGAGTGATTCTTAATTCTTGATGATTGATTCTTGATTTCCTTCATGTGGATATTTCTTCCACTGTTACAGTCCTCAACTTGTCCATGCTTTCTTGTACATGTACAATATAATTCCTATCTGTGTTTTCCGTAAGTCTAGCATGTGGGATCTACCCAACCCACCAGATGCCATCTTTTTTGCTTTTTATATTTTCGGGGTACAAGTGTAACACCACGTTCATATATTGATTGGGTTTTTGTCTTTCTGGGTCACTGGATCACCTGCTTTTACAGCCCTACATATTCTTGTCTTTTCTACCACTTATGTCATGCAAATTATCATTGGTAACATGCTACAGCCTACTTATGCACATGATAGTTTTTTCCCCCTCCAATTAACCTTTGAGTTAGTTGTAACCTTAATTCTTCTGAGATCATAGTGTCCCATGATTCAGACATAACCTGGAGATTACTGATTTTAAAGAAATGAATGTTTGCAACAAAACAGTAAGTAATTTTGGATTATCAAAAGTATTGTGTAGTCTAAAATGCTGTTACTCAATTCCTATGCCAGATGGTTCTCTGCCTTTCCAAGATATAACAGCAGCAACAACAACAATAAAAACAATAGCTAGTATTTATATAATGCTTTAAGATTTGCAAAGTACTTTGCAGATATCTCATTTGACTCTCCCAGCAACCCTCAATAGTCAACGAACATTCATAAAGCATCTACTATGTGCCAGGCATTGGGCTAAGTGCTGGAGATACAAATACAAAAAAGAAAGTCCCTGCCCTCAGGGAATTTACAATCAATCTAGTGAGGGAAGAAAATACAAAAGAAAGCTGTAGAGAAGTGGGGTGGGGGAGTACCTGAAGGGACCATGGTGGAGTAAAATGTCCAAAACGAGTGAAGCTGGAGAGCTAGGTATTATTATTACTCTCATTTACAGATGAGGAAACTGAGGCAGACAAGTTAAGGGACTTGTCTAGAGTTACACAGCTAGTAAGTGTCTTTGAACTCAAATCTTTCTAACTCCAGGTGCATTGCACCACCAAACACACTAAGGGACTAATTTGACAGACTGTCTATATAATTCTATGTCATAGTCTGAGAAGGATGCATTTTTTCATCCATTAAAACAAAAACAAAATAGCATTGTGGAAACATGGATTTAGAAACAGAAGAGTCCTTAAAACATCTAATCTGACTCCCGCATTTTTTTGTGAAATAAAGCAATTTGTTCATGGTCCCAAAGGTAGCAAGTTGCAAAGCCAGGATTCAAAGCTAGGCCCTCTGACTTTAAAATCCAGTATTCTGTCCACTCTATCACACTGCTTCCCCTGGTTGGACCAATAGCTTCTACATGGCTGAGGCTTTCACTCAGGCAGTTTTCTGTGTTCTGGGAGCACAATGTAGTTAAGTACCATGCCATCTGTAAATAAGAGCATTTGAAGAACCTTGCCATTAATAGAGAATCCATCTTTTTTGTTTGGACTTTCTATAGAGGAAGACGGAAGGGGAAAGGAACAAGCCTGTTATGTGCCAGGCACTATTAAATGCCTACTATTTGTCAGAAATTATTCTAAGCATTTTATAAATATTCATTCTTCACAACAACCCTGGGAGATAGGTGTTATGATCCGCATTTTAGAGTTAAGAAAACTGAGGCAAACAGAGGTTAAGTGACTTGCCCAGGGTCCCACATCTAGTAAGTATCTGATGCTAAATTTGAACTCAGGTCTTCCTCTCTCCTATGCCACCTAGCTGCCTCTAATTTCAACTAGAGTCTCACTGCTATATAGGAATAAGACAGTGCATGACACCCAAGCATCTTAAATATTTATGCTTCTGTATCACACTTCTATTTGTCAATCCATTCTTGAATATTTTGTTGAATAAAGTTTTTGCATAGACACAGCTGTCATAGTCTCTTATAGTTTTAACGTATATGTGAGAAAAAAACCTCACCTGGGTAAAGCCTTCCAAGCAATGTTTTGTTCTAAGAAATCATATATATGTGTGTGTGTGTGTGTGTGTGTGTGTGTGTACATATGTGTGTATGTACATATAATAAATACATATATTTTTAAAATCAGAAAAACAATAAACACAGCAGGATCTTATATTCTCCACACCTCTTAGTCAGTTTGGTCTGCTGTAGGAAATTGTCTTACAAGAGGATGCCTATTTGCTTCTAATATTTTTACTGAGGATACCCTCAGTGCCTGAACAGACTATTGTTATAAAAATTTTATAGAACGGAGAAAGAATACATGTGGGCCAGAATACTAATGTCTTGGGGGCAAGGGAGGGTGGGAAGAGAGGGAGATGGGGACTAAACATAATCTTTTCCATTCTTTTGGCATTACCAGCTGACTATTATACATTTCCAACTCAATGTCCTGTCGTTACTGTTCAGTTGTTTCAGTTGTGACTGACTCTTCATGACCCCATTTGGGGTTTTCTTGGCAGATTTACTGGAGTGGTTTGCCATTTCCTTCTCCAGCTCATTTTACAACTGAGGAAACTGAGGTGAACAGTGACTTACCCAGGATCACATGGCTAGGAGGTGTCTGAGGCCAGATTTGAACTCAGGAAGAAGAGTCTTCCTGACTCCAGGCCTGGCTGCCCCTCAGCACATCCAAATAGAACTCCATCTTTTCCCTCAAGTCCCCACCTCTTATATAAACTTCCCAGTTTCTGTTGAGGATACCACTTTCCTCAGAGTAACTCAAGTTCACAATCTGGGAGTCATTCTCAACTCTTCACTCTCTCTCTCTCTCTCTCTCTCTCTCTCTCTCTCACTCTACATATCCAAACATTTGTTTTGTCATTTCTATCTCCGTATCTTCTCTCAGGTCCATTGCCTTCTCCATTCACACAGACACCATTCCAATTCAGACCCTTATCACATCTGGCCTAGACTATTGGAATATCCTCCTGAGTGACTGCCAAACTTCAGATCTCTGCCCTCTCCATTCTAAACTCCACAGAGGTGCCAAAGTGATTTTCCTAAATCACAGGTCTGATGATGATATTCCCTTGCTCGATAATATCCAGAAGTGCCCTAATGCCTCTAGAGGGTATAGTACTTCTAGGTACTACCATCAAAGAGAAGCTCCTCCATGTGGAATTTAAAGTCCTTCATGACCTGGCCTCAACCTGCCCTTCCAGCCTTATTATACATCCCTCCCCCTCACACATTTCAGTCCAGCCAAACTGGTCTTCTTACTATTACTCATTCTATCTCTCATCTCTTATGTTTGCACAGGCTGTCCTCATTGTGGGATGCACTGTTCAGCTCCATCTTTTAGAATCACTTTCAAAGCTTAACTTGAACACCATCTACTGCCCCCTGCCTCCTGCTTGTGCCATTCTCTTCCCCAAATTACCTTTGGTTAGCAATGTGGACTTCCCTGAAAAGCCTTAGAGAATCAATCAATCACAGGGTTTTTTGTTAGGGGTCTGCTATGTATCAGGCACTGTGCTAAGCTCTAGGGATACAAAAAGAGGTAAAAGACAGTACCTGCCCTCAAGGAGCTTACAATCTAATGGGGGAGACGGCATGCAAACAAATATTTATAAAACATGCTATATACAGGAAAAAATGGTGGTTGTCCTTTGTTCTTGAAGAGGACCAAAATGGCATTACTATGCTGGAGTCAAGGTACATTGTGTCTGACTGGCTGATTGGACCAATACAGCCTTGGAATGCTCTACCATAGGTTGGGTACAAATAGTCCACACGAAAATTCGGAGTGGAGGTGTCTCTAAATTTGTGTATCTCACATTTCCTTTGAACTACTGCAATCCTGCTTCACTTATAGAGCACAGTGCCTTCTTTGATGAACAGGAAAAATAGAAAATAATTAGAAGAAGAAAAGCACTAGAATTAAGAGGAGTTGGGAAAGACTTCCTGTACAAGGTGGAAATTTAAACACAAAGATGTGTCTGTGTGTACACGTGTATAGAGAGGTATAGAGGTATATGTACATACAGAAAAAATAAAGTGAATAAATACATATTTAGTTAAATACAGGGCAATTTGAGAGGAAGGGCATTAGTATTTTAGTGATCAGGAAATGCTTCGTGTAGAAGATGGGGCTTCGGTGATATCTTGAAGCGAGAGAGAGTCTATAGGGCAGAATATGGAAGGTGTGTAAGCTCCTTGAAGGGAGGTACAATTTCATGTTTGAATCCTCGGTGCCTAGTATGGTGTCTTGCACAAAGTAGGCTACTAAAAAATACTTGACTGATTGATTCATTGATGAATGAATTTTGAAATATTCCATTTTTTGAGTTATCTTGAGACTCCAATCTGAGTATCTTTAAAATTGTGTCATTTTCAGCCTGGATTTCTCCTGCGCACATTTGGGTAGCAGCAGCTGCTGCTCTTTAGGACATCCTGTCATGTCCCAAAATTCTGATGGTCCTGAGGTTATAGAGTTCAAATGTGGTAGCTCCTCTCACGTTGCTGATAAGAATAGATCACTATAAAAATGCAGATCTCTTTGTTGCACTCTGTGTCCATTATCCCCCATCTCTAAATGCTTTGAGGATAACTGGCTGAACCAAATCTCATGCTAGACTCCCTTCGGGGTCAGCCTTGTCAAGTGCTTTTCACTATTTTGTAAGGCATAGGCCTCATTGTCTTCTATCATGTTTCTCCATGATATTTTGCAAAAATGAACATGTACTCTAAACTGATGCTGCCCTCAGTTGCCATGTTTCTCTCTTTGGAAAGATGATTGTTTGCTGACCGAGGTGGTTTATGAGTTTTTTCAGCCTTTTTATCATGGCAAGTGTGTTGAGTCAGTTAAATTTCTCTGGGAAAGAGTGAACATACCAAAATTGGAGAGGTGGAAGGAATTTCACAGAGGACATCCGTAGCCTCCCACAAAATTCCCTCAACAAAGATCATCCAGCCAATGAGAGGGAGTCTGCTACTCCTCTGAGGCAGCCCATGCCACATTTGGAGAGCTCTATTAGGAAGGCTTCCCCTGACCCTCACAATTAGAAATGTGTTTAATGTAAATGTTTAACAATAGGCTCTCAAAAAAGTAATATATGCAGGGAAGATTTTTCAGACCACAGTTATCCCTTTCACATTGCGACTTTTCCAAACATCATGGTTTTAATATAGCGTGGGTTGGCATGATAAATAGGAATTTGGGGGGAGTTTTAATGGAACTCGCTGATAAAACACAAAGGCCAGTAGATGACACAGAAAAAGTTTAGAAACTCAGATATGCATAAATATATGTATAGCATTGTATAACAGCAACATATTTTATCTTTTTTTTTTTTTTTTTTTTTTTTAGGCAATTGGGGTTAAGTGACTTGCCCAGGGTCACACAGCTAGTAAGTGTCAAGTGTTTGTTCTGAGGCCAGATTTGAACTCAGGTACTTCCTGACTTCAGGGCTGGTGCTCTATCCGCTGCGCCACCTAGCTGCCCCAATTTTATCTTTTAATACCATAATAATTCAGACTTCTTCTCTGGTACAAAGGGAAAGGAAAAAAAAAATTTTACACACATTTTCCAGATTGTAGGGGTGCTATACCCCTAACCCCTGTGATGTGGAAGAGATAATTGTAATTTGCATTATGAACATTTTCTCTATCACTTTTCAAGTCTGGAGAAAATCAATAGAAACAATAAATCAACCACTGTACAAAGAGATCAAATGATTTACTTAAAATCATATGGAAAATCTCTACCAAAACAGAAATGAAATTTTTCATGAATATTCAACTTTGCGTGAACAACCAACAGAACATAAGGAATCCCAAGCTGGGCTACATAGGGCCAAGTCATTCCAACAAGGAATAGCCAGTTTTCATTCAGGCAACTAGAGGGGCAGCCAGGTGGCACAGTGGATGGAGTGGTGGACTTGGAACCAGGAGGACTCATCTTCCCAAACTCAAAGCTGACTTTTGACACTTACTAGATGTGTGACCCTGGGCAAGTCACTTAATCCTGTTTGCCTCAGTTTCCTCATCTGTAAAATGAGCTGGAGAAGGAAGTGGCAAACCAGTTCAGTATCTTTTCCAAGAAAAGACCCAAATGAGGTCATGAAGAGTTGGGCATGACTGGAAAATGACCGAACGATGAGAGTTCAACCCCCAAAACATCACTAACTTCTCACGGTAGCCAGTTATATACCTACTATCCGTGGGTTTATCTAAACATTTTTGGAAATCTAACGTTTTGGAAACTATGTTTTTGTCTTTATACCACCTCCTGTGAATAACCATTTTCACACAGGGAGTGGGAAGGAGATCATAAAGAGGCATCTAAGCTTCAACAAGAGAAGGAGAAATGAGGTAGGTAATTAACTAGACAGTACCTTGGAAGTAAATGAACACCTACTCGAGAACCTCACGCAGCAGACAGCCCAGAGAAGCTTTGTTTTTTTCTTTCCTGTTCGGGCTCCTTAGGAAAGTACACACTGTCAGTCAAAAATAGCTAAGCAGGATAGCTTTTTCATATCCCAAGAAAAGGGAGGAAGGGAGCCCTAAAGAATAAAACCTCTCACAGGAGACCCCAACCACTGAGTCCTCAATGAAGCAAACCCATAGTCTGGCCTGAGAGTTAGCTGTGAGAACCACAAAATTTGCAAGAAAACACTGAAAGTTCTGTTATGAGCAAGTTAAGGATGGCATTGCCACCTGAAAACTACGTATGCCGAAAGTGCGAGTTATTCTCTAACCTGGTGACAAAGGTTAAAAGGTCCAGAAGCAATACTGTCTGTCCTCCTTGTTACTCACATCAGAAACTCTATCTCCCTAATCCAGATATTTTTGCTGGCTGCTTCCATGCCTGGAATACCCTCCCTTCTCAACCCTGCCTTGTGGCCTTCTTTAAATCCTGGCTAAAATCACATGCTTGGGAAGATGGGAAGCCTTTCCTAATTCCCCTTAATTCTAGTGTCTTCTCTCTGTTGATTATTTCCATTTTATCCAGTATAGAGCTTATTTGTACATGGTTGTTTGCATGTTTTCTCCACCATTAAACTGTAAGCTTTCTGAGAGCAGGGACTTTCTTTTGCCTTTCTTTGTGTCCCCGGTGCCTGGCAAATAGTCAGGGCCTAGTAAATATTGGTTGATTAACTGTCCTAGGTTATTTGAATAAAGTCTTCCTTGAAGGAAGAGATTCAAGGAAGAAACAAGAAAACATCTCAAGAGCCATAATCCCAACCCATATCAGGAAGAAGGATGGTGGAAGAAGGAGGCATAGAAAGGAAAGGGAATTCTGAAGACTATGACCCGTTGAGCAGGTATATGGTTCTTCTCATAGTGGCAGGATCTGGATTTCCTCTGGACACAGTATCTTATGCTCTAATGAATGATGAAATGGATCTCTAGGTACTATCAGGAGAGGCTATCTTATAGATAATGGTAAAAGAGAGAGAGAAGAATTAGAGAACAGTCATAGGTGTGACTCCTTATCAAGGGACCTCAAGGACCAACCTAAGAATAGAAAAATACTGTTTTTCTGCTAGGGAATGTATCTGGAACATGGCATAGAGCCCCTGGGACTTGTCCAACATGAAGACCACTACTCTGTCTGGGTGATTCATTTAGGGACAAATTACATTGCCAGAAGAAAGCTAGACATACTGTATTGCTAGGAATCATAGGGACACAGGTGGCATTTTTGTCACTGTGGCCAATTGAAGGAAAAGGCTTTGAAAGAGAAAGCTATGTTTAGAAATGTCCAGCTGGCTTAACAGGTGATATGCTCCCAATGTATAGCTACCAAGGTATACGCTCCCAAATATAATAGAGTTTTCTTGAACTCCAATCCTGTAACACCAACTGACTGCTGGATATCTCTATGTGGATATACTGTAAGCAACCCCTCCTTGGTTACGAATTCTTCCCCTAGTCATAGAATGAGAAGGTAATTTCTCTTCTCCTTCTTCTCCTTCTCCTCCTTCTTCTTCTTATTCTTCTGCTTCTGCTTCTTCTCCTCCTCCTCCTTCTCTTCCTCCTTCTTCTCCTTCTTCTTCATCTTCTTCTTCTTCTTCTTCTTCTTCTTCTTCTTCTTCTTCTTCCTCCTTTGTTTCTAAATCATGTATCCATCTGCAGCTTATGTTGGCATATGGGATGAAATGTTGGCCTAGACCTCATTTCTGCCATATGGCTTTCCGGTTTTCCAAGGACCTTTTGGAAAATGAGTCCTTTTTCAGTAGCTTCTTACATTTCAATAATATTCCCTCTTAGAGTCTCAGGACAAGAGATTCTTTCTATTTTGTCTTTGAAGTCTTGGATCAATTCTTCTAGGTTAGACAGTATTCCTTGCTCCCCTCCTCCTACATAACAAATTATAAGATGGCATTGTTTCTACCTGCCATAGTGCCTGTTGTTTCCACCAGAATTATGTCCATAATAGTCTGCCCCTTTGCTTCTTTAATTAATCAAGTCAAATTTATCAACTATTCTGCTATTGAGAGAGAGACAGAGATAGAAAGAGACAAAGAGAGAAACTTGTCCCAATATATGAAATCCCACCTTACAATTATATTCTGATTTGTAACCTACCTCAAGAATTTGTTTTCTATTTCCTCTTGTTGGCTTGGTGTTCTCTTGAATATACTTTAATTCTCACTCCTATGGTTTCTATTGTAATTTCCCCCACAGGATTAGGAATTTCCACACAGGTTGATGTCTCTTTTATGTGCAATGCTATCCAGACACTCTTTCTGTCTAGGTAAATTCTTCCTCATAGGTATCAATGAAATTTGTGAACATGCTATTCATGACTTGAATGTAGCAACAGAAGGTTGTATCTTATTTTGAAGAGACAGAATAGATTATAAGGGCAGTGCAGTTACACCCAATTCAACAAACATTTATTAAGCGATTACTATGCAAAAGGGAAAAAACAAAAACTAGGCCCCTATTTCCAAGAACTTGATTCTTTTGGAGGAATCCAACATTTGCACAAATGTCACAAAGTTGGGAATGGATAATTGAATTAAAAAGACTGGACCGTGGTCGATGAGAAGATCATGAGACCATGGCCTCTAGTAGAATTAATGTCCCAAGGATTTGTCCTTTTCAGTTTCACATTCTTATCAGTGATTTGGAACTATGCACTGATGACACGTATGTGAAATTCAAATATTACATGAATTGGGAGAGGTAGCTAACATGTGGGATGACAAAAGCTACATCCAAAAATACCTTCGCCACTGCAATGATGGGCTAAATCTAATAAGTTGAAATTTAATAGAAAAAATATTGAGTCCTACACCTTCATTAAAAAAAAATCAATTTCACAAATATAGAATGAGAAAGTCATGTCTGCACAACAATTTGTATGAAAAAGACCTAGGGGTTTCAGGGTACTGCAAGCTCACTGTAAAGCAACTCACAGTGTGATATGACAGCTGAGGAATTAATATCGACTTTGGCTGCATTTATATAATATCTTCCAGATCAAGGGATGTGATCATACCACTGTATTCTGTCTTGGTCAAGTTGTTGTTTCATCCCGAGTACCATATATTCAGAAGAAGAGAGACAAGCTGTAACATGTCCAAAGGAGTACAACTCGAATGGAGAGGTGACTTGAAACTCTGATAAAGCAGTGTCTGATTTGACACAGCTATGTCTATTCAATTTCTCCTTTTTTTCCTCCCCCTTTCTCACAACCTCCCCCACCCCATTTCCCATATTTTCAGTTTAAAGTCCTCATAACCAGTTTTGGCAATCTACAAGAAAATGCAGTCATCCTAGCCCTCCTTAGATACATTCCATCCTAAATCTCATGTCATCATCTAGACGAACAGCAAATCGCATTGTCAGACATGCATACTCTTCGTCTCGTGGACATATTATCTTCATTGATAACTTTTCTAGTTTCACATGTGTGTCAAGATCCAGCTTCAGACACTTGATACTTACTAATCATGTGACCCTGGGCAAATCACTTAACCCCGACTGCCTCACCAAAAAGGAAAAAAAAAAAAGAATATGTTAAGATTCCCTGATAATTTTTTTGTAGGATTTTTAGTTAGTTCATCTTCCCAGGATTTGTTTGATTCTAATAATCACCCTCTTAGCGATACACTATTGTAATCAGGAGTGTTTGCATTTTAGTTTCCTGTCCAGCAATCTGAACAGCCTTGAATCTTTTAGAGCCACTTTCCGTTAAGTTATGCACCTGTTCTTACTATTATCCCCTAGCTACTTCCCTCAGACTTTGAGCTGGCCATTAGAATGTCTTGAAATTTTTTATTCTGAATAGACCAATCATATAAGTATTATGCTTGAAAGTGAGTGTAGGATATAGAATTGAAGCAAAGTTAGCTGGAGTTTAAGCCCAGTGGGTTTAAAATTTCCCAATGAGCTTTTTAGGCAGAAGCAGATTGGTTGCCATTCTACAAATTGTGATACACCTGAGACTTGGATTTTAGCTGGCTAATTAGTATCAGTTCTTGGGTATTTATGCATAAGCATTTTATTCAATTGGTTCATATTCTAACAGCAAACCTTACATTCAAGTTCTTGTTGCCAGTATCTATTCTGCTTAAATGCAAATGTCCATTTGCGTTTGTCTGCTTCCAGAATAGATCCTGCAGCCCAAAGGTACTAGGAGGCAAAAAACCTTCAACACACACACACACACACACACACACACACACACACACACACACACA
>NW_020954580.1:28948086-28983032 GCF_900497805.2 Vombatus ursinus | reverse complement strand
CACACACACACACACACACACACACACACACACACACACACACACACCCAACAACTACAACAACCCTTTCCTTGGCCCAGACGAGGTATATGGCAAATAAATAGCCCCCAGAGAGACAGACAGAGTCACAGATAGACACACAGTCAGACATTGATTTGCTTTTATCCGTGAAATGATGTTCATCTATATATTCTCAGGATGCCATGAGAAAAAGCAGGAACCTGAATTCTGGGAGCTGAATGAAGAAACTAGATGTGTTTTCAATTCAATCTGAGTGATCTTTCTAACATAGTTTCATTTTGTTGTATGAAGTCCTATGACTTTCTGGAATATAAGATACAACCTTATTTCAAGTTAAAATGTAAGTAATTTTAGATTATCCTATCTTTTAAAAGTTTCTAGGCTTCTCCTCTAGGCAAATTTCTGATCTGCAAACCCCTCTCATGTCCTTTTCCCTTCCCCCGTCCCTTTCTTCTCCTCTCCCGTCCCACTTCCTTTCTTCTCCTTTCTCCTCTCCTGTTCCCTCCCTCCTCTTCTCCCCGCTCCTCTCTTCCCCTCTCAAGTTTAAAACCATCTCTCATGATCTTAAAGAAGGGAACTGGAGATACGGCAGGCATGTGATGCTGCCATGGTGCAACTGCTGCCTCTACTTTCTTCTCTTTTAGAACCCCCAACCTTCTCTTCTGTAATTTCTATGTGAAAACCTCTATTCTCCTGTCCTAGGACTGATTTCTTGTTAGTTTCTTCTCTTCCCAAAACTGGGGAGAACTACAAATCCCAGGATGTGTGTGTGTGTGTGTGTGTGTGTGTGTGTGGCCAGCCTACCCCTTTGCCAGAGGTGGTAAAAATAGTATCAATTTTGTGCCCACAAGGACAACTCCAACCATGTGAACCAAAGTCTGCTTTGGGCTGGAATAATACACATTAGGAAATGTTATGATTGGATTTTGCAGGGATAATGTGGTTCCTGAAAAAATTGTGAAGTTCTTCTGGATTCTGGTTTTCATAGGTAGGCTCTATGAGTGATCTGGACCGCTGCCCACCAGCAAATTGCTCTGCATGGTAGACAGCAAAAATATTCCCTCTAATGATTTTTATGAGCTGAATAGCTCTTGTTCCAAGCTGAGTGATCTTTCCTTTTTTATTGTTGCTGAGCGAAAGAATTTATAAAAAGTTCACTTGTTTTTTTAAAAAATCCCACTCAATTGAAATGCAAGTTCATTAAATACTGTTCATCCTTCTTCTTGCTCTCTGAACTATTAGACAGTGCCTAGGAGCGTTGGACAGCACTTTAGGACTGAATGGGAGAAAATGCAGATTCACTTCAGGAGGAGTTCAGGAGGCAGAATATAATTACTCACACTGGATTTTAGCCAGAAGCTTTAAATTAGTCCCTTGTCCCAGAGGGAAAAAATGCCCCCCCGGGAAAGGCAATGAACAGGTGTTCAACCTCTAAAGTTTGACTGAATTTAGATAATGAGTCTCCTGCTGGAAAATGATGCCGAGGTACCTCTTCAGTGTAGACACCTCCTACTGGCTGAGTTGAAACACCAATGATGCTGGCCAAATGGCTGAAGCTAAACCTGGTAGCTGGAATAATTCTACTTGGATCCATGCAGCAGCACTGCCCTTTCCCCCCAACCCCCAAACAAAAATAAAGATTGGACTCTGATGTCTAGGAAGGCTTCAAGTAAACCGTTACCTTGAGTCTACCAGAATCACTGCACAGTGTCGGGGCCAGGTTACAGTTACCGGTCTTGCCTTTGGTGGTTCTGATTTTTTGATGTAAATGTGAACAGAGAGTGTTGTTCATTCTTCCTTTTCACAGAGGACCAATGACATCATGGGGTGATGTCTTGACTTGCTCACGAACTGGATTTAAGTGAGGCACAGTTGCACAAATTAGTTAGCCTCTCTCTCTTCCAGAGTTATCAACGTCCAGTGGCAAGACAAAAGTCAAGACTGGTGGTGATGGCGCAGGCCACAGTGGTTGACTTTGGCATCTTCTATGTCTGACCAAGCTCTATCTAAGCACTTCATGGCACCTTCTTCCACCACCTTCCCGGCCCCGTTTGAACACAGTGTTCACATCTGACTTTTCCATGGGGAAAGTCTTCACGTGCTTGGCTAGACACCTTTGTAACTCACAGAGGAGTGTGTTGGTTACCCTCAACCTGGTTTAGCCTGGCTACAGAGATGGTTTTACTGGTATATGTTACAGCTTCTTGAAGTTGGGTGAAAGGTGGACCCCAAAGGTGGCTGAGCAGCCCTGAAAAGGGTTCAGCAGCCCTCACACTGGAAGTGCTAGTCTTCCCGGACTTCACAAAGAGTGTAGAAAGCTTCTCAAAGTACCATTATAACTGTGGAGCATAAACAATGTCTTCCTGATGGTCACAAGTTCTGGCCTATGGCCTTGTAAGCTAGGTTCAGAAACATCCAGTGCTGGAAGGTGGTTTTAGCTCTTAGAGTAGGGGATGGGAGGACTGGTGGGATAGAGAACTTTAATGGGATATTATTCTTTGAAACTTTTCACGGAAGAAAGATTTCATTTTCAAAAGGGAAAGCCATGAAAGGTGTTAAACAGCAGGCGTTCAATGGCTAAGAGATGAACACTTGGAGGTGAGGGCAAGAAGTCTGAATTTATTTAAAAGGTGAGGGAGTTAGCAGATGGTGAAAGAATTTAAGGCAAAAAAAAAATTCTACCTAAACAATGAGGAATAATATGTAACATTTGAAAGGACATTTTAATGTTCTATTAAATTCTAAGGAAATCTTTTTCTATTGATTTTTTCCCATTTCTGAAATGCATCATTGGTCCCTGCTGTGCTTTCATTCAAAATGCAAAAAAATTATTTTTTAACAAGGCTGTGGTCTGGTGAAAAGGCACTCACATGGATTTTAATCCACATTCATAGAAAGGCCGTCTATTCTAATCCTCATCTGAGCAGGAATCTCCTCTACCTACCACAGGCCCTTTAAGTGGCCATCTCGCATTTGCTTGAAGGCCTACAGTGGGAGAAGCAGGGGGTATCCACTCCCTCCTAAGGCTTCCCATTTCACGTTGGGGCACCTCTTATTGTTAGTGAGCTTTTCTTTAAATCAGCTTACCTCTTTTCAACTCCTGCCTATAGTTTCTAGTTCTTCTGAGGCCAAACAGAACAAATCTGAATTGTTCTCCCATAGTGCAATAAGATCAAAGTTTTCTCCTTTGTCCACAACAGAGATTTATTTTCCCTAAAAGGCAACACAGCTTTCCCAGGGACTTGAATAGCCCCTACCTCTGTACCTTCCTGGTCACTTCAGGGAATAAAAGTTCCATTCCTGTGCAGTTGGAGTCCCTCTAATGTGGTAGATGTCTAAAAAGCATTCTCATACCATAACCAGCTGACTCATTTCCATATGGAACCGGGGTAGCATCGTCTACAGAACCTGAATGTCACTGTGTCCTTCTTGCATATCCTTACTGGAGTAGGGCAAAGTAAACCTCTTCTTGTTTAGCTGCTCAAGAGCTTATAAGTGTCTCATTTTGATGAAATTGAACCTGAACTAACATGGCGCTGGCATCAAGCTCAACCCTAACATATGTTTGTGCTTCCCACATTGGATGTTCTAAAAGTCTTAGTGTAATTTTAAGCTATTAATGCCTAATACTGCACTAGACTTTTGGAAGACTTGGATACTTGAAGAGTGCTATCATGCGTCCCTTAAGTCTTTTCTCCTCTAGGTTATACATTCCCAATTCCTTTCAATATGGTAAGAACTTGGGACCCTTCACCATCCTGATTGCCTTCCTTTGGTTATCCTCTGATAAACAATGGCCTTCCTAAAATGGACTCACTACTCAATATCGCTGACTAGGGCAAAGGTTCCTTATCACTTTTCTTGGCCTAGCCAGTATTACCTCTCCTAGTACAAACCTAGGATTACGTTTGCTTTCCTGGCTGCCATATCATATTGCTGACTTATAACTCCACCCCCTACCCAGCCCTTTTTTTTTTTTGTCTCAGAAAAACTCTTATCTAGCCAATCCAATACACGCCCCCCTTTTTATTTTGGAAGCTGATTTCCCCCCAAGAATAATATTTCCCATTTATCCCTATAAATTTTAAACTAATTGGATTCACCTCAATATTCTGGTCTGTTAAGAACTTTTTGAATTCTGCCTCTTTCACCCAGAGTATTAATGATTACTCTTAGCTGTGTGACATATAATAAGCATGCCACCTTATGATTTTATCCAAGTCATGGATGCAATTGTAGAACATCACAGAACCAAGAATAGATCCCTGAGGCTCACCATTAGAGACATCCACGTCGGCACAACTGTATTAATGCTATTTTTTGTGTCTGGCCATTGACGTGGTTCTGAATCCTCCTACTTTTACCATTACCTACTTTATATATCTCTCCATCCTTGCACAAGAATTGCATCAATCTAAGTAGACGTAACTGGAATGGCTGTTTATATCCGCTGTCTCTAAAGCGAACCAGTGGTCTATGATTTTTTTTTTTTTTTTAGTGAGGCAATTGGGGTTAAGTGACTTACCCAGAGTCACACAGCTAGGAAGTATTATGTGTCTCAGGCCGGATTTGAACTCAGGTCCTCCCGACTTCAGGACCGTTGCTGTATGCACTGTGCCACCTAGTTGCCCCTATGAATTTGTTTTTTAAAAAAGAGTTTGATGACTACATTTAAATATACTTGGTTTCCTTTAGGATACTATATATTTTATTTTATACATTAATAACATTATTCTGAGAATGGATCCATAGGTTTCATTAGACTGTCAAAGGGGTCCATGATACAACACAAATGAACAACCTTTGCCCTCAAACCTGTCTATCTCACAGGCTTGTAGATATAGAGGCGCCTTAGAAGCTACCTATTCTGCTCCATTCATTTGACATAGAACGTAACTGAAGCCCAGCAGGTCAAGTGACTTAACCTAGAGTTACCCAGGTACTAAACATCAGAGGTGAGGAATGCACTGAAGTTTTCTAACTCTAGACTCAGTAGTCTTTCAACTGTACCAAGTTGCCTCTCAATCTGTTATGGAAGGAAGGAAACAAATCTTTATTAAGCACCGACTATGTATCAAGGACCATGCCACACACTTTACAAATATTATCTCATTTGATCCTTGTAACAACCCTGGAAAGTGGATGCTATTGTTATACTCATTTTACAATTGAGGAAACTGAGTCAGAGATTAAGTGACTTATCCAAGGTCACATAACTAGTTTCTGATGTGAAATTTTAATTCTTGTCTTTTTGACTCCAGGAACAGAAGCTCTATCTACTATACCACCTGGCTGTCATTTTAATGATATGCTATTCAAATTGTACATCTACGTAAGAGAGTATTATTATGACAATCGATCAATCAACAAGTATTTTTAAAATACCTCTGATGAGTATTAGATGAGAGTGATACAAAGAATGAAACAATCATCTCTCACTGGGGAGATTACATTCGGATGAGGGAGACAATATAAATATAATATATAATATAAATACAAATTTAACAAATACAACAAACATATACAAAGTTGTTAAATACAAATACAAACATATACAAAATCGTTAAATACTGGGTTGATTGGAAGGGAGGACACAAGCGATTGTGGGGATCAGGAAAAGCTTCCTGCAGACGATGGTATCTGACCTGCATTTTAAAGGAAGAAAGGAGCTCTATGAGGTAGAGGTAAGGAGCTCATTCCAAGCACATGGGATGGCTGCTGGAAGGGGATAGAGAATAAAAGTATTTATTAAGCACTTACTGCGTACAGAGCACTATGCCAAACTCTTAGGATACAAATAGAAAATAAAGCCAATTTTGGCTCTCAAGCAGCCCACATTCTAATAAAGGGAATCAAAATGCAACTCAAATAGAAAACCCCTATGATCCTCAGTACACAATGGCAAAGTAGACGGTAATCCTTTAACTCAGAAAAAAGAAAAATATCACATAAATTTGCTAAATTAGTGTTAACCTTAATTCAGAAAAAAAGAAAAAAAATCACATAGATTTGCTAAATTGGTGTTAGCTTTAACTCCAGAGAAAAAAAGAAAAAATATCACATAGATTTGCTAAATTGATGTTAGCCTACCTGTAGTATTATGCAATATTGAGGCTGGTCTGGGCAAACGTTACGTTTATTCCTATTGATATCACCTGCTTTCCTTCTTAACTCCTTTGTTGACATCAGCAAAGACAAGTTTCTTAAGGAGTTATCAGGAGGAGTCTTAAACAACAACAAAAATCTCTTTGCCCCTTAAAAGATGACTCTGGCACTTTTAAAGAGACAGAAAATGTTTAGTCTGATGGGTGAGTCTTGATCCCATCGGTGTGAGAGGTGATGCTGGTATTGTTTGTCTTCAGAATGGTGTTGAGCCTGGAGGTTAGATGAAGGAGAGGGAAAACTAGAGGCTTTCTAAAGCCAGAACGGGTCTACACTGATGGCTTGTAAATTTCTAGAACACTAGACATGCTATTATTCAAACATAAGATCAAAGATGAGTTCTCAAGCCATTTTAAGAGATTTTCAGATTTGTTTGAGACACTTCCCTCCTTTATGAGTTCAGATAATCAAGAGTCAAATCTAGGAGAATTTGCATTTTGGCCAGCTGCAATTAGAGCTCAGTAACTAGAACTTGGCCCCAGGGTGTGGAAATTTAGAAGGTGCTGAAATTAGTTGTATTCCTTTACCAGGTAGAAACCACTGAGGTTTCTACTGCATCTAATTGAAAAGAATTAGTTAAAAAGGCAAGCTACAAGAATGTTCTTCTCCTCCATCTTTCATCAGTTGTGCCCCAGGTGAGTTCCTCACCAGCCAGGACCTGTACAGCTCTTTTCCTTGGTGGGGATCCTCCAGTCACAACCTTGAGTTTTCCTGAGTTTCTTCTCCTGAGAGGTCCTGGGTCCCACAGTCTAATGTTTCTCTAAGAGGTTCCTCTTACTCCCTTAAACTACTCTCACATCAAATTAATTTGTTTTAGAAAGTTAATTTTGCCTCAGATGCCAAAATTGCTAAGTTATAGCTCCAATTTTGACCAGAACTAAAATTAACAAATCATTTATGTAATCCTAAGATGTGATAGGAGACAGTATGGTGTAGTATAGTGGGTACCAATGTACTCCTATGAAAAATAACAACAGCAAGAGTATTGTGAACCTTCAGGGCAATTTAACATACTATTTATAATGGTCTTTCAGATTTAGTCATTAAGTGCTTACATAACTACAATTATCCCCCAAAGCCTCCAAATTAAAATTTTTCATTATAGAATTATGATTATAAAACACAAAATTTTATTCTATCATTGTGAAAGTTCTCAACATAAAATTATAAAAGTAATTATGAATATTTTGGGATATTCTAAGAAGTAAAAGAAAGTAATCTAGTAAGACTTTATATTAAATTTCTTTATTTTACAAATTTTGTAGAATATAAATAACATTTTAATAAAATAAATTACAACTTTGAAGATATTTCACATACTATACTAATTATATATAAACTTAATTTTAATATGGATTTTTTTATTTGAATATAGGTTTGTAATATTTGGTTCAACACCAGAATAAGGTAGTCTTAAATTTGATTCTACATTGAGTTTATCTCTGTATTTGTTTTAAAACAAGAATAAAATGAAAATGCTCACTCACACAAACATGTGATTGAAAATGGTAGGATAATTTTACAGGCTCTCTTGCTGAGAGATGAAAATTGATTTTTAAAAAAATTATCTACCTAGCCAATCAATAAAAATTAATAGCTAGTTATGATGTAAATTATTAACTTTTCTACTGCCTAATGACAAGTTATATATTAAATGAGAAATGAACTTAAAGTTCCATTGCATATATGCTTTCATTATTAATAGCTTATTTATAAATAGCCTTTGTAAAGAAAAAAAATTTCTCAAATGTGACTTTCTTCTTTTCTACCACCATATACTCTTACAGAAGTTCTATGGAGTGACCAGTGTTTTCAACTAGTTCTGTCAAAAAGTCTGCCAGAAAGAACAATAGCATAAGCAGAAGATAAGTTTAAATCAGAAAATAGCCTTAATACTGCAACAGGAGACAATATTAGATTTGTTTCTGCAAGATATTGTGATGGGCCATCGTGGTTTCAAAATTACTTGTTTTTACACAGTCTGGCATTTGTGTTGCAAAAAATACAAACATTCTTCACATCTTAATCACATGATTTCACATTGCGTAAGGTACAATTACAGGATATACACAGAGGAATGAAGGAGTTATTCTGGTACAGTGTATAGATGGTAAGTGAAAGTATAAACATGCATCTCACAATCCAGTGGGAATTGTTTTGTGCTCAAGTGTCAAATCCTCGTGGTGGTTTGAAAACAGTTTGATGAGAAACTGCAGTAATGTGTTGTGCTAAGTCAGAAGTGGTCAGATTTTGATATAATCACTACATGAACACCAAAAGTTTTGTGCATATGATAGTGATAGTTTTTTAATTGCTATAGAAATAAATCTAAAATGCTTCCAACATACACATGCTTGTTATCACAGAGGAAAAATATATTTGTAACACAACTGAGCAATTACTAACTGCTTAAGGTGTCATTAAAGAATTTTTAGCATGAATCCCTTGGACCATTATCACAAAACCCCAAAAGGTCTGACAACCACTAAATAGGAACCGCTTGTGCAGTAGAGAGAGCGCAGGACTGAAATCATAAGACTGGGGGTCAAAGCCCTCATCACTACACCCTTGCACTATTGCAATAACCTACTGGTTGATCTACCTGCCACAAGTTCCTCCCCACTCCAGAAAAACCTCTACTCATCTGTCAAAATATTCTTCCTAAAAAGTAGTTCAGTCCATGACACGTTTTCCCTCACCACACCTGGAGTGGCTCCCTAGTGCTTTGAGGATCAAATATAAGATCCTCCGGCATTCGAAGTCCTTTACAACCTTCCTCTCCTACCTTTCCAATCTTTTTACACCTTATATCCCAACCCTCCACCCCCACATACTCATCATTCAATAACTTCAGTTTCTTTAAACTAGACACTCCACCTCTTAACTCTGGACTGTCCCCCATGCCTGGAATGTTCTTCTTCCTCATCTCTACCTCCTGACTTCCCTGATTTTTTTCAAATCTCAGCTAAACTCTTACCTTCTACAGGAAACTTTTTAAAATCTCTCTTAATCCTAGTACTTTCCCTTTATTGACTATCTCCAATTTATCCTGTGTATAGCTTGGTTGTATATAGTTATTTTACATGTTTTCTCCCCCATTGGACTGTGAGCTCCTTGGGAACAGGGATTGTATTTTGCCTTTCTTTCTATTTTTGTATTTGCTTAGGTACAGTGTCTGGTACATAGTAGGTGCTTAATTGTCTAACTATTTAACAAAAATTAGATGTTTATTAATTGACTATTACTTCTAAAGTCATGATATTTAGAGGTCAAGATGACTTTATGGTCGTAGAAGTGATAGTCATTAACTAATAAACAGATTTTTAATTAAATAGATAACTAATTAGTAAACAGATTAAAAAATTTCATGTAGAAGATAGTGCTTTCGTGGCATGTTGAGGGAAGAAAGGGGTTCTTTGAGGTAAAAGTGAAGAGGGAGTGAATTCTAGCCATGTGGGAAAGTTAGTACAGGAACACAGAGATGGAATGGCATTTGGGAGAAATAAGGAGAAAGCCAACTTGGCTGAGTCACAGAATTACGGGAGGGAAATAATGCAAGATGGGCCTAGAAGGATGGGGTGGTACTAGATTG
Source organism: Vombatus ursinus (assembly GCF_900497805.2). Taxonomy (NCBI): domain Eukaryota; kingdom Metazoa; phylum Chordata; class Mammalia; order Diprotodontia; family Vombatidae; genus Vombatus; species Vombatus ursinus. Next base: position 28,973,257 of record NW_020954580.1, on the reverse strand, counting down.
TGAAAAGCTTTGAGAGATAAACAGAGGAGTTTTATCACAGAAGCAATAGGGAGCCACTGGAATTGATTGATTAGGGGAGTGACATGAACAGATCTACATTTAAGGAAAATCACTTTCACAGCTGTGAGGAGGATACACTGGAGTGGGAGAGACTTAAGGCAGACAGACCAATTAAGAGGTTGTTGCAGAATCTAAGCAAGAGATGATGAGAGCCTGAAGTAAGTTGGTGGCTGCAGAAAAAAAGAGAATAGGGCTCAAGAAAGGCATGTGGAATAGCCATAGTTAGGGGGCATACAATGACTGTTGGTTCAATGGTGAACCAACAAAGGAGAATGGATGAGAAGGAGTAGTCTGACAGGAAGGAGGAGAACAAGGAGAGAGCAGAGTCATGAAAACCCAAAGGAAAGAAAGTATTCAGGAGGAAAGAGTAGTCAATACGGACACATGTAACAGGGTCAAGAAGGATTCAGACTGAGAAAAGACCACTAGCTCTAGCCATCAAGGGAGCATTGGCAACTTCAGAGAGATCAGGTTCAGTTCGGTTGAGTGAAGAGATCAGACTGCAGAGGGTTAAGGACTGAGTGAAAGAAAAGAAGCAGAGGAAACAAATGTAGACCATTTTTCCTAGGAATTGCCTATTATCATTGATATTTGGCATAAAGATTTTTTTCCCAGTTGATGGTTTCCTTTCTAATTATCATTGCATTTTGTTTGTACAAAGGCTTTTCAATTTCCTTTAATCAAAAATTATCTTTTAATCTTTTGTAATCATCTCTATCCTGTATCCTGTTAATCATTTCCTCTCCAGCCATAGCTATATCAGGTACCCAATTGGGTTCTCTGCTAAATTTTTCTTTTAATGGTATGATCATTAATAACCAGATCATGTGTCTAAAATTTGACAGGAAAAAGTTCTTCAGCTTTCTAGTACTTGGATATTCTATTTGAACTGTACTTTATATTACATTAGATGTTTTATGTAAATGCTCCTGTGTTTTTCATCTTTGCATATCGTGTGGTTTAAGCAAACTCAAAATATGAAAATACGAATTTATAAAAAAGGCATATTGAGAGGGGCAATTATTTGCTTAAAAATGATTCACAGCAGAGTTCCATTACTTTAAATACTTATCTTCCCTAACACACTTAAAAAAGAATAGATTTTTTAAAAAAAGTCAACTTAGGTGTAACTTTCCAGGAATCCATCTTTTATATATGATAAGGTACCTCTGTAATTAGGGCAGCTAAGTGGTACAGTGGATAGCGCACTGGGCCTGGAGTCAGGAAGACTCATCTTCCTGAGCTCAAATCTGGCCTCAGACACTTAATAGCTGTGTTACCTTGGGTAAGTCACTCGACCCTGTTTGCCTCAGTTTCCTCATCTGTAAAAAGAGCTGGAGAAGGAAATGACAAAGCACTCATCAAGAAAATCCCAAATGGGGTCACAAAGAGTCAGACACTATTGAAACAACTGAACAGTAACACCTCTGTCCTCAACTTGATGGTGAACTCAGAACTGAGACTGTAATCAGGGATTATACCTTGTCTATCTTGAATCTACCATTTGTGTGACTTTGGATAAGTCACACAGCCTCTCCTGTCCTCAGTTTCCTCATCTGTAAAACGAAGGGGTTGAATTTAATGACTTCTAACTTCCCTTCCAGTTCTAAATGTATGATCCTACAATTCCCCTAAGTGCCTAGTCCAGTGCTCTAGTAAACAATTGTTTATGATTCCTAATTTTGGACCTCAAAGCAGTAGACCACATATGCCCAGATGCTGAACTGTTTAAGATGGTCAGATATTCATCATAGAGTGTTGCCTCTTTAAAATGCCACCAGGGGATTAAAAAAAAAAGTTAAAAAGGGAAAGGAAACAATAGTTTAAATTTACTCTTCATCTCTTGTCTGTAACCAAAGTTCCCAAGACAGGGTGTGTAAATGCTCGGGTTTGTTTGTTTCTTTGCTTCAGGCACCTTTCCTGTGGAGTTTTGGCCCTTGGCGATTTTTGACTATAAAGAACTCTAAACACAGGTGTTGGCCAAAGAAATGCTGACACCACCCAGTGGTCCCCACTCACAGGAATGCCTGTCTCTCATAGTTAGCTGGGCTAAACAGTAAGACTGCCACACAATCCTCTACCTTTCCCAGTAGGGAAGCTGAGATTGATGTGAAGAATACTCTCTGCTTTCCTCTCCTCCTCCTCCTCCTCTTCCTCTTCTTCCACTACCCCTTCAAGGAAAAAGTCCATGAAATTGGTATCATCATCTTAATGATATCATCTAACTCAGACAGGGGGAGAAACTGATGAGGGACCGCGCACATTCTGCACTGGCCTGGGAAGGCCTTGTTTTTTCATCAGCCCCCCACTATTTAATGTGTATTCAGATTCGTATAGGAAGGAGGTTTGACACCATGTTTGCCTAACGCAGCATAAAGGTTATATCTACCGTAAAAATGGAAACTTGGATTTTTTTTTGTCATTGTTGTTGTCAGGGGATGAATATTTTCCATAGCAGTTCTGTGTATTAAAACACACACACACACACCCCACAGAGGAACCTACAGCGGAAGCATTGTATTTTCCTGTCGGTGAGATTTGTGTATGGAACATCAATTTTCTGTACAGACATAATTGTGTACACATTGCCATAGTACAGCAAGAATAGGTACAATGTGTGGGATGGTGAATTTTAAGAAATTTAACAAAGGAGGAAAAATCAGATGAAAAACGTGTGAACTCCAGCAATGGGTGAAGTTATTTTTATTTGCTTTTCTGCATATACCCAAAACCACTATTTCCTGTGAATGCTCGGTGTGGAAATGCAAACCTAGTTGATTTGGAGACTGGTTTTGCCTCTTCTCCCCACCCCCTTCTTCTTTTTAATAGGCCATATTCTTAAAGAAGAGCTCCCAGGGTTGGGTAGTTGCAGAATGGTAATGATGTTAGTTTATTAAAGCTGCCTCCCAGAGGATGCTGGGTAAAGCCTGATGTCGGCAAGCAGTCCAGCGTCCTCTACTTAACCGCATCAAGAGACTCAGGGTATTTCTGCTCATAGCCCCGCTGACGGTTGCCCCTGTGAGAGAAAGAAAAATCTGTCCAGCAAAGTTGTCTTTGGTCAAAAATGAACAGATCTGTTTGGAGTCATGAGTACCTACTTAGCAGAGTTCAGCAGTTGGGCAGACCACAGTTGTTTAGGGTTTCTCTCACTGTTGTCAATGGGAATTACCCTAGTATAAATTGGCTGTAGGGGACAAATTAATCAACCAAGAGGTTTAAAGATTTTTAGCGTTCAGCTTTACTGACATCCACTCTGACTTTCTGATTTAAATGAGGAAATAAATGACAGTTCTCACTTACCTTTCCCTTAAGTCTAGTGCTGTAAGATTTTTCTTTTTCCCCCCTTCCCTTTTCAGAGAGGGCACAAAAGCCTAGATCAGCAGTGGCCGTGCTAGATGGCCCCAGGATTCTAGTGTGCTGTCTAGATGTTACCGATCTAACATCTCCTTCCTTCCCCTCAGAGGTCTCTCTCAACTCTGTACTTCTGCATATGATATGGACCTAGTTCAGTCCTAGGAGGGCCCATCTTCAAATGAAGAGGGGTAAGACTCCCTTTCCTCACACAATTTGGCTCATTATATCTCCTTCCTTTGTACCCTGAGGAAGATTTACTTATACCTTAGGTTGTGACTCATGCCTAGGATTTCCCCGAAGTGGGGAGTAGAAAGGTACTCAAAATACAATATGATTTTCCTCTCCTCCTTCTCTCCCTCTTTTTCCCTCACCCCACCAGGGAAAAAAGTCCATGAAATTGGTATCAACATCTTAATGATATTGTCTAACTCAGGGGGAAAAATTGATGAGGGACCATGCACATTCTGCCCTGGCCTGGGAGGGCCTTATTTTTTCATCAAGCCCCCCACTATTTATTGTGTATTCAGATTGGTGTAAGAAGGAGGTTTGACACATGTTTCCCTAACATGGCATAAAGGTTTTATCTACCATAAAATGGAAGCATGGATATTTTTTTTGGCATCATTGTTGTCAAAAGCCTACTTGAAGCTCTCAGGTGAAAGTCTTCTCCTTAAGCAGGTCAGCTTGGCAAGGAAACAAAACACATTCCCTCTATAGGTGGGGGCCACTCAAAAGATGGCATCTCATCTTAAAATTCCCTACTGGTATCTCAAGATATATGAAAATTGGGCTGTGACTAGTTCCAGCTTTTTAAATGACCCTCGACTCCACCATAAAACAGCCCTTGTGTGTGTCAGCAATAGAGCCAAGGCAAGCTAGGTCCTACCATTTTGGTCATACTGGAGTGGTTCATGGCCCCAACTTTTATATGCAAATAAATTTCTCAACTAAAAACAAAAAGGTCCACTTTGGTATTTCTATCCCAGCAACCAATGGGGGGGTTGCTTCTTCATCTCAAAGCATAAGACCTTCATCATTGAATCACTCACACGTGCCAGGAAAGCAGCCAGGTATAGTTATGTCAAAACTTCAAACTCCTCCCAACCTATTACTGAGGGATCCTTGTGCTTGCTGTGAGCAGCAGCCTATCACTAACCTATGGTGTTCAGGAAAGATCACTCACCTCTCTGCCTTAATTACTTTCCTGGTCCTTCTCTTAATCCTATAGGAGATTCCCCAGAGAACCACCTATTTGGGCTCACACTTGGCTTGGTAGAACTTAAAAGAGATCTGTATAGCTAGGTTTTTGGTTCCTGGCTCTGTCTACTTATTAAATTGCTTTATGTCTTTTGATCCAATCACCTATTCCATAGGGTCATAGATTTAGAGCTGGAAGGAAGTTATTCAGCCACAGTCACATTCCTAGTGAAAGTAGAACTGGGTTTGAAAACCAGGTTCTTTAACTCCAAATCCACTATGCCATGCCTTGCCTTATTTTTTTTTCATCTGAAATACCACCTACAAAGTAAGCTGGTGAGACAAATGAGAGAGAAATCAGAGAAAAGGAATAAAAAATTGATAAAGAGTTTTGGGTTTCTTAGAGATAATAAGATTAATGATCGTTCATATTTCCATAGCCCTTGAAATCCTATAAGCACTTCTGTTATAATCCTGTGAGGTAGGTAGTATCAGCCTTTATATTCCCATTTTACAAATGAGGAAACTGAGGCTCATAAAGGTTAAGTGACTTGTCTAAGGTCACAGAGTTTGGAAATGTTAGGAGCCTAGACTTGAACCCATTTCAAGATTTCTGTAGTTATCTATCTGTCCATCTGTCTATCTATATCTTTTTATCATTTATTTATTTGTTCATTTATTTATCTTTGTGTGTTTGTATGTGTGTATGTATGTATATATATATTTATACACACACACATATATATTATGTATTCATCAGAATCTGTATTTTTATTAGAGTAGGGGGCTTCCTTTTATCAGAGCCGATCGATATTCTCTCTGCCACTTAAAGTCTGGGGAACTGAGAGGTTCAGTGCCTTGCATAGGGTCCCTCAGCCAGAATGTGTCAGAAGTCTTCCTGGGTCAGCCTCTGTAACCACCAAGCCACATTGTCTCTCCTTTATTTACTATTTAAGGTATCACAACACAACCTAGAACTTTGCCTTTGCCAAGTGATCTACCATTGCCACCTCTGGGTCCAAGATCCTTTGTGATACCTGGGTACTGGTATCAGGAGCATCAATGTCTCCATACTGTGTTTGGCAAAGAAGGAATACTGTAAGTTTCTATCCATATCCTCCCCACACTGCATCAGAATTAGAAGTTTCTATTTCTGCCTTCCAGTTCTGGGCACAAGCCTCAACTCCATTTCACCACTGACGGAGAAGTCTTCTGTTCATTTGAACTCATTCAATGTAATATCTGCTTTATCAAGAACGTCAAACTCTCTGAAAGTTTTGATGTGATTCATGGTGTCCATGTTACCCAACCCAAGGTACACAAACAAGGTTCACATTTGTCCTATGTATGTGCTGGGTTGCAAAGCTGCCAGTTCCACTAATGAATTTAATTTTTTTTCTTGGCAACTCAGCCAATCGGGTGACCATACCTTGGAGTCAATTAGTATTTTTTTCCTGCAGAGCCAGGTGTGGAGCTGCCAAACAACATCTGCGTGCAACCTGCATGCTCTAGTGGAAACTCTGTATGCTCAGCTTCATATGAAGACGTTTCTCACTTGACACGGAGTCATCTCTGGTCTCGTTCTCCACCCACTTCATTAAGCACACACTCCTACATGTGTTGCTGATTCGATTTGCTTTCAGAGCAAGATTGTGCCTGGGGCTTCCTTTCTCAGTGCATCTCTCCATGTGGGTGTTTATGATGCCTGTCCTCTGGAGAGAGCTAGCCAGAATCTAAATGCAGAGATATTTCTTTGCACAGATCTTCCTCTAGTTATGATGCTCCCTTCCTGCATTTATAACCTAAATAAGCCAATAAATATTTCTGTGGAAGTTTTGTTGAAAAAGAAGAAGAAGCTGTATTTGGAGACTTTGAAACATTTCTTAAGGTAGTGCCAACCAAAATGTACCAGAATCACATTCTTTAGGGAGCTGTCCTTATTCTTATCCGTCCATAAGAAGTCTTCACTTGACTCAGCCACCACCGAACGATCACCCTGTATCTTTTTTATCTTTCACGGTAAAACTCCTAGAGGAAATCCTCTTGATGAAGAGGGAACTCTTCTTGACAAGCCCGACCTCTCTACTTGTGTTCTTGAACTCATTCTTTCTAGTCCACTCCAACAGCTCGCCCATTTAATCCTCCCCTGTGTTCCTCTCATCTTCAATCTCTCTTTATCCACTGGCTCCTTCATTGCCACCTATAAACATGCCCAAGCCTCCCCCATCCTTAAAATACCCTCCAAACACTTGACCCTACTCTCTTCTCAAGTTATTGCCCTACATCTCTTCTCCATTTCACAGCCAAGCCTCTAGAAAGGATCATCTCCATCTCCTCACTTCTCAACACCCTTGCAACCTTGCTTCTGACCTCCCTACCCAACTGAAGCTACCGTCTCCAAGGTAACCAAAGATCTGTTAATTGCTAAATCCAATCGTCTTTCTCAGTCTTCAAATTACTTGAGCTCCTTGCAGCTTTTAACACTACCAGTCACTCCTTCCTCCTGGATATCTTCCCCTCTCTTGGATTTCATGCTGTTGCTCTCTCTTGATTTTTCTCCTACTCTTCTCAGACTCCTTTGCTGGTACATTGTACATCAAGTAGCATTTGCTTGTGTAGACTGGGCTGGTCTTTCAAAAAGTATAAACCACACAGGGGGATCATTTCACTTTGCATCTGCTGCTTTGCCCAATTTAAACTCTGCTGAACAAGATGCCTTTTTCAAGATAAGCTTATCACTCCTAAACTCAACACCTTGCTAACTTAAGGCTAGACTGACTCCATTTCCCTTAGCCTCCTCTCCCCTCTGCTTGGAAGGCAGAGCTCCAAATTGCTCCCAATGCCTTCCTTTATAGAGGGCAAAAACTGGATTCTCAGATCACTCCACTTTGCATCTATTGCCCTGCCACAGGGCAACTTGTTCCACAGAACAAGTACCAATATGCCCCTCCTACCCCTCCTTAACCTTTCTCCTGCCCCTTTCCTGCCTCCTGTTCTGTGTTGTCTCCCCTTTTAGATTATAAGCTCATTAAGGGCAAGAACTGTCTTTCTTTTTATTAATTTCATCCCTAGCACTTAGCACAGTGCCTGGCACATAGTAGACACTTAATAAATGTTTATTGGATGGGATAGGGTAATCCTGGGGCAATTCAGAATAGGTCCCCTGATGTAACAACAGCCATGATAATCAAGAACAGCACTTAGAATATTAAGTCCACAGTAGATAATGGTAGTTCTTTTTAAAAAAAATTATTTTTCCCCAATTGCATGTAAAAATAATTTTTTAATATTTGTTGTTTTTTTTAAAGTTTTGAGTTTCAAATTCTATCCCTCTCTCCTTCCCCTACCCCCTCCCTAAGGTGGTAAGAAATCTGATATAGGTTATACATGTGCAATCATGTAAAACATTTCCATATTAGTCATTTTGTGGAAGAAGACCCAAACAAAAAAAAAAGGAGAAAGAAAGAGAGAAAGAGAAAGAACCAAAGGAAGAGAAAAAGAGAAAGAAAGAAAGAAAGAATGAAAGAAAGAAAGAAAGAAAAAGAAAGAAAGAAAGAAAGAAAGGAAAGAGAGAAAGGCAGAAGTGGTATGCTTCAGTCTGTATTCAGACAACATTAGTTCTTTTTCTAGAGGCAGACAGCATTTTTCAGATGATGCTTCAGTTCTGGTACTATTATTTATCCCCATCACAGGGTCCAGATCATTTGGGTCAAGATAATTTAAGAATTCTTGGACTCTGTGTGTAGCTGTCCTAAGGATTGAGTTGATACTAGGACTCACCCTGGACCAATACTCATTCGGTGTTACCCCAGCCTCCCAACCAGAATCATCTCTTCCCTGAGGCCCCCCATCAGGGGACAGCACCAAATGTAGTCCCCTTTAAGAGACTTCTACTAAGAGGCTTACCCCCCTTCCTCTGTGGAGGTTGAATGAAGACTCCTTACCTTCATCCAGGGGTTCAATATTACCTCCAAGTCAGCTAAAGGAACATCTTTATTTCAGGTAAATTCCTGCTCTTCATGATCATAAAAAAGACAACTTTACCTCCCCCATGCCATTTAAAGGCAATAATTCCACTAATTTCACTCCTGAGGCTCCATTTCCTCCACCACATCCTCCCTCAACTTCAATAACGAATTTAACCACGAAATCATTGCCAACAGCCCTTGCTGACTATGTCAGCTATTCTGGGCCGGGTCCAAGTCAGGCCAATCCAGTGATTCTGGGTTGGGGTTATCCTGATTGAGGCATATGTGGACCGTAAACGTATAGTCATTCTACTGGTGTCAAAAAATAAGGTTAAAAAAAATAAGTTCCACCACCTCTGCATTCACCTACCATTTTATGTCAGAAAGATCATTCTCATAAAACAGTGAGGATTCTGCTAAAACTTCTGATCACAAATCCCCATAGATGGGGCCTTTTATACCTCAGGCAGCCCCCTGCCCCTTCTCTCCTTAAAGTACTAGCCCAGCCTTCATGAACCGGTTTCATTCCAACCAGTTATCATTCATTTCCCACTACCTAAGTGAGACCTGAGTGTGGTTGTGCTCTCCATCCACCTCCAGGTCCAGTTTCTACCTACCATTTATTATACCACATTGCCTCTCTCATCTTCCTTCTTCAGATTTTCCAGTTTGTGCTGAGGTAGCCACCCTTCCTCCAGTCATCCAGGTTTGCAGTTTGGGAGTCATCTTTCCTGATTCCCCTATGCCCAATTAATCAATTCTACCTCTACAACATTTCATGACTTCATTCCCTTTCTCTCTATCCACTTGGCCACTGGACTACTACCCCAGTTCAGGTCCTCATCACTTCCCACCTGGACTATTGCAATAACCTCTTTTTTATGATTTCTTTTTTATTTCAGGCTTTAATATATGTAGTTATGATTTGATGGGTGTGATTTTGCCTACGGTATGTAGACATGCATTTGACAAGATGTGCTGTGATGAGGTTCTATTATAATTGAAATCATATACACAGTTTTAAAGACATCACATTTTAATCATGATTGAATGAATAACATATTAAGTTTTAATTTTTTTTTACCATTAGAAAGCAATACAATTCAGACACCACATTATAATTTTTTTTAAAAAAAGGTTTACAAGCAGATTAAGGCTACAGACCAGGGTAGGTGAAATTCAATATTCTCTTAATTGGTCTCCCTGCTCCAAATCTCTCCCCCATGCAAGTCATCCTCCACATAGCTGACAAAATAATATTCCTTAGGCACAGGTCTGACTCTTCCATTCTCCTGCTCTGCAATCTTGAACTGGACAGTTAAAACCTTCCACAATTTGGCTCTCACTTTTCCACATCTGTGCCACATTATTTTCAAGTAGATATAGACATATATACATATGTGTATATACACACTATCTCTCTCTCTCTCTCTCTCTCTATATATATGTATGTATACACACACACACACACACATATATATGTATGTATACACACACACATACACATGCATACACACCCACATATTCCTCCAAAGGAACATAAACTTCTCATGCACAGGTTTTTCTGTTTTTGTTTTTTCATTTTTGTCATTGTGTCCCTAGCAGCTAGCTTAGTGCCTTTCACACACTGTATATTCCTGGAGAATGGGAATACACGTATCTCCTGAATTTGGCCTTCTGTCTCCTGCCTCCAGGGCCCTTGCACAACCTGTTCCCATGTTTAGAATGCTCTCCTCTACCTTGTAGAATCCCTGACTTCCTGAAAGCCTGGGTTCAGGTTCCATCTCCCCAGTGAAACCTTTGCCAATTCCCTTTATTCATATCACCATCTCCCCACTAAAATTATTTTGTATTGTCTTCTCTGTATATATGTATTGCCCCTATTGACAGTTAGCTCCTCAACGGTGGGGAGTGCTTCATTTTTGTTCCTTTATCCCCACCCCTGGTCTAGTATATTGGCTGGTACACAATAGGTGATGAATAGATGTTGACATAGGTTTATTTGAATTCTTCCATGGGCTATAAATTAATTTGCCACTCTAGACTAGGAATCTGGTCCAAGATATAAATCACAATGGTTGTTCTGCACTGACACCAGAGAAGGGGTGGTGTGCTTTTCGTGAAATGTTTAAATGGCCTTATCGCTTATGACTGAATTACGATTGTTGTCTACCAGTTGAGGTTCTCGATCAGGAACATTGTACAGAACTGAGAAGGTGCATCCCGCAGGTTTAAGTCAAAGCATGGCATAACTTTCTCTTTAAGATTCTTAGGAGAAGGCTTTTGAGTTCCTGAGTCCTTCCTTGATGGGCTAGAATTAATGCTGGTAATGCACTGAATCTCCACGGGGCAGTCATTCATTTCCACGTGTGTTTCCATCCAAGGGCCTTGTTATCTTACAGCACATTTGTCACTTGTCATGTTGCATTTATGAAACTAGAGGAAGCATCCTGTGAAGTGAATTGGAAGCTGGTATGTGACAAATTGTCCTAGGAGCCTGGGATGGCAAAGGCCTTTTAGCTCACCAGGCCAAAGCAAGATCTATTTCCCAAATCTAGGAGAGAATACTTGCTCTTGGTGAGGAGGCCAAATCCAGAAGTAACAGAGGAGAAAGTGCTCTGGTTTGGTGATGAAGAAGGAAGTTATAAACCCCAATGGAACCTTGACTCACACGCATAGTTATCTACTCCCAGGGCAACTGGAATTTCTCCTTCCAAATGAAATATGTGGTCCAGAAAGACGCCTGAGCTGAATGTGAGAGTGGGGCAGAGCTATGAGGGAGCATTGGTCTCTCTCTGTCGCATCCAGAGAGTGTGGACAGAGGCGACAGGGCCAAAGGGCAATCTGAAGATCATAGGATCATGAATCTAGATCTAGAACGAATCCTAAAGGTCATTTGGTCCAACCTCTGCATTTTAGAGAAGAAAAAACTGAGGATTAAAGAAATTAAATGACTTCCCCAAAGTCAGACAAGTAAGAAATGGAAGCACCGGGATTCGAATCCTGGTCTTCTGATTTCAAATCCAGTGCTCCTTCCACCAAGGCATCCTAGAAGGCACCCCTTTATTTAGAGATGAGGAACCTGAAGTTCAGAGAGGTACCCAAGGTCACACAAGTAAGAAGAATTGAAGGCAGAATTCCTACCTAATTCTCTGCCTTCAGACCCAGGGCTCTTTCTAGTACACCAAGGTACACCAGCACACAGTATTTGCCCTTCAACCCCGTTTTTATGTTGATCACATCAGGTTAAAATGAACATCAAGGGCAGCCTCGAAGGGGAAGATGTCATTATTTTATAATGGCAGATGTATTTAGAGAGGCAGCATGGCCCCATGAAAAAGAGGACTGGCCTTGGAGGTGCTTGGCTCTAAGTTCAACCTAACCTTGAAGTCTTCTTCTACTACCTGTGTGATCTTGGGTGGATTACTTAACTTTCTGGGCCTCAATTTCCTCATCTGTAAAAGGGGGAGCTAGAGCAGATAATCTTTGAATTACCCTCCATCTCTAAATCCAATACACCTATAACTTGGGCAAATCACTGAATCTATCAGATCCTTATTTTTCTGGTCTGTAAGATTGGACTAATAATAATAATAATAATAATATCTTTATTAATAACTTCATGAGGTTATGAGGAAAACACTTTGTAAACCTACAAGGGGTTTATAAATATGAGGTGTTATGTGCCTTTTATAATCTTCAGGAGTTGTTGGCTTATTTGTGTTGGCCAGAGTCACCACATTTGCTGTACATGTGCTCCCTTATTGTTAACCCTCCTGAATTACAACACTCAGCAGCCTGGTCCTATCAGATGGTAACAACTCCAAGACCAGGGCTGGGTGATTGACTTGATTTCTCATACCTTGGAATCCAGTGTCTTCCTGTAAAAACCAACCCTTCTTCCAACCTGCTCTTTTTCTGTCAAGGGCGCCATCATCTTTTCAGTCACTCAGACTGACATGGTTGTACTCATTCTGGATTCTTCTCTCTAACTCAATGACTCTCACTCCCATATCAAGTTGCCAAGTCTTGTCAATTCTGTCTCCATATCTCTTACATCCTTCTCCTTCACTTTACTCATAGAATTACCAACCCAGTTCAGGATCACCTTTTGTCTGAAATATATATATATTTATTTAGTTATTCATTTATTTGTCTATTTATTTGCTGATATCTTTTGTTTTTATATTATGTACATTTCCTACCCTGTCTTTCCTTGGCAGAGTGCTGTCCCTGATGATAAAAATAAAATAATAAGAAAAAAATGTTCCATAAAACTAACCAATATATCAAAAAAAGTTTGATGTTATATCAATCAATAAACATTTATTAAGGGCCTAATATATGCCAAGTGTTAAAGTGAGTATTACCCAGCCATTGTCCTCCACCTCTGCAGAGAAGTAGGGATGTTCTTCTCATATCGATCTCTTCGTGGAGACCAGACACGGTCATTGTAATTTAGCAGCAAATCAGTTGTGATTATTTGGTTGTTGTTCTTCCCGTTTCCATCAGGAGTTCTTCATTTTTGTTGTGTCAAAAACCCCTTTGACAGGTTGGTAACGCCTGTGAAACCCTTCTCCTAATCATATGTGTTGCCTATATGTGGAGGAAATGTTCAATTTTAATGGACGTTAGTGAAAATAAAGATATGCTTTTTTCCCCCCAGCATCTTAAGTTCACAGATCTCCTGAAATCTATTCATGCGGTATATGGGGTGGTCAAGGAGGACTAGCATCTCTGGTGTGAGGGCTTGCCAAGACCTTTTCAGGGCTGGTCATCCACATTTGGTGTCTATCTGGCATTGAACTCTATCTGTGGCTCCAAGAAGCTGTGGCATACACAGCGGCCAAACCCTAGTCAAACCATCTGAACAGACAGGCTAAACTTGGTCATGGGTAACTGAAAGGCCTCCAACCTGTTAGTGAATTAAGGGGGTGTCTACTTCAAGCATGTGAGGACCTCCCCCAGTAGACTGGGAAGATGAGAACAATTTGCTTTAACAGCCTTGAAGGTGGCTGAAGCAGGTGCTGTGGAGTGCTTAGAGCTTGCTCAGACATAGAAATGCCAAGGTCATTCGCTGCATTCCAGGCCATTGCCAGTCATCTTGACTTTTGTCCTGCCACTGGACTTTGATGACTCAGGAAGAGAGAATGAGGCTAATGACTTTGTGCAACTCTGCCTCACTTAAATCCAATTCACTCATGAGTCAAGATATCACCCAGGATGTCATTGGTCCTTTTTTGAAAACAAAGAACAGTCTATGAACTCAGGGTATATGCAGCCTGGGTTTAGCACCTATTGATTTACATTGCTGTAAGTCAAATTGTATATTGTCTTGTTCTAAATATCTGTGGGCCTCAATCCAATGGATAATAGATAGAAGGGACTTCAGAAACCATCGAGGCCAACTTCCTTAGTTTATAGATAAAGAAATTGAATCCCATGCATAGCCCAAGGTTGTACAGGCAGTAAACCTCAGAAATAGGATTTGAACCTAGATCTTCTGAATCCAAATCCCACGCTCTTTCTGCTACCTCACACTTAGAAGAGCCTAGAGGGAATCTAGTCTCTCTAGAGTTTTTAGAATTCCCCAGCTGCTCTTGGCCTGCCCCGTTCCTTGCCTGGGACCTCAGGAGTCCCTTAGACCTGTACTGACATGAAGCATGGACAGAAAGTCAAATAACATTTGGCCCATTACATTTCAATCCACTGTGACACTGCCATCTTGAAAGACTGATGAGACTGTCACATGGGACAGAATCAAATGCCTTTCTGGAATCCCAGGAGATTGTATCTATAGCTTTTCCCTTATCTAGGTGGCCTGTCACTGTGTCATAGAAGGAAATTAAATCAGACTGGCACAATTTGCTCTTAATAAAGCTAGTTTGGTTGCTAGCTAGCATGCTCTGGTTGGTTCATTTTGGCTTTGCTCTCAGGAACTAGTGAGCAAGCCCCCTCTGAGTCCCCAGACCGCAGAACCATCCACGATGGAGCTCAGCCCCTAACACTGCTTCCTTCACTCATCAGGTAATTAATAAATGAATGGCAAAGCCAAGTTGCAGATGACAGCTATATCCTTAGGGAGTAGCAGAATCTAATCTCCTAATGAATTGATTGGACTATAAAAAGTAAGTGCTTCCTACATTTGAGCCAGGTGCTCACCAACTGTCCAGACTCCCCCTCCATCCCTTGTATCTGTTTAAAACTGGAGAAAATGGAAAATGTAATAAAAATGAGCCCAGTAAGATGTTGACTCAGGGGCTTCTTGCTTGAATACACCTCCAGAAAACAGGAACAAATGTATTAGTAAATAGCTGGAAAGACAGATCAATTTAAGAACTGTCAGAATGGGTTAGACACGCCCCTTCTCTTATTCATTCTAGTCTCCAAAGTAGGACCAGAAAAATATGTTGTGGGAAGGGTGGAGTAATATTTTAACTATATATCACTCTCACAGGTTAGAGATACATCCCTAAACACCCTAATATCCTCATTAATGACCTGCTACTTAGATCTATCTGGAGCAAGCTTGCTTAACCTGGGGTCCTTGAACTTGTTTAAAAAATATTCCATAATTTCTTTGTAATCCTAGAAAATATTATTCTGAGAAGGAATCCATAGGTTTCACCAGACATCCACGGGACAAAAAAGGTTAAGAACTCATGATCTAGATCAGGGCTTCTTAAACTTTTTCCACTCAAGGCAAGTTTCAGTAGCATTAGGTGGCATTGGCGTTGCATGGCTTGAGAGCATGCAAAGTGCGTGTGCTTTGTGTTCCAACCAAGGCTGCAGTGAAGTTGCTGGATGCAACGGGGTCAAGCACTGCCAGAAACACCTCAGATTCATTATGTGTTTGATATTGAATTCATTTTTGGTCATTATACATTCAGAAATCTTTTACTGTTGCCAAATTTTTTGCGACCCCATATGGGGTAGCGACCAGCAGTTTAAGAAGTGCTAGTAGCTTAATTTAATGCATAAGTGTAGGGTTTAGAAAGACCTGGGTTCAAATTCTTCCTCTAACCTTTACTAATTGTGTGACCCTAGGCAAGTAACTGGATAGTAGGTGTTCCTAGCTATAGATAACTCTCTAGGACCATCTACTAAGTCATAAATGGGCTGTATCTGTCTATCTTTGCAAAAGAAAATTCCCACATAGGGTGTTTCCAAGATGACAAAAGGGATGATCCTTCACAGATCATCCACGGTGGTCCTCTGGGATCAGAGGACCCAGATTCAAATCCTTTTTCTACAAGCAGGGGTGTGCCGAAGGTAACGCCCACTGACTTGAAAGAACCCACTGTCAAATATTCAGTGTGAACACTCATACCTTGGGAATCTGCAAAAGCTACAGCTCAGAGCTTGATTTATTGTTTTGCTGATTGTCTAGACTGAAGAAAGAGGAGAAAATATTAATAATGCAAATTAAACTTTAAAATGTATCATATGTTTTGGAGAGCTGATTGTTAAATATTTACCAACCGTCTAAAACTTACTACCAAAGTTACTACCAAACTACTTGAGCAAATCACGTAACTTGTTTAAGTCTCATTTTTTTTCTTCAGGGCTCTAAAGTCCATTCTAGTACTAAATTCTATGTGCTTTTAATGAAAGCGCTTCTTGAACCTTACATTTTTGTCTGGCACAATCTCTCGGGTTGGCCAGAGGGAGAAAAGCAATATCTTTATCTGTTTAAGATACTGCTCCCCACAGGCAACTAGAGCAATTTGTTCCCTGCCCAAATATTTGCCTTCCTGTAGAAACGTGTTAATAATGACATTTCTTACTCAAATCCTCATGTAGCAATTTGCATTTGCAAAGTACTTCATAATGGATGATATTTCTTAGACCTTTCCTGGGAGCTTTGTACAGTTAGAATTGCTTCTGTGTCTGTGTGGTGTCTGTTCTTTCCTGTGTGGGGGTGAAGGAGATTAGAGATGGCTTAACGCCTCGTGAGCTCCAAAGAGTCAGAAGAGCGAGCCACCAGAAATCTGGGAGCTGGAGGTCATGTCCATGCAGGGATCAAGAGGCTTGCTCAGCCCAGTCCAGCGGTAGGAGACAAGACAACTCATCTACCCATTAGCTATGATCTGTAAGTGAATTTGGTGAGGAGGATGCTATATAGACGCTGCATTAGGTTTAAACCTATTCTTTCCAGGCATTGAGATGATATAGAGGAGAGCATCCTTCTAGGGTTGGAGAGAAATGTTCAAATACTTTTTCTGCAAGTAGGGGTGCACTGGGGGTAACTTCTGCCAGCTTGAAAGAGCCTATCGTTAAATATTTAGTGAGAACACTCACACGTTGCGGAATCTGCAAAAGCTACAAATCAGGGCTTGATTGATTGTTTTGTTGACTGTCTAGACTTAAGAAAGAGATGGAGAAAATGTTAATAATGCAATTTAAACTTAAAAAACCTACATTCCTGCTACAGATTTGAAGTAAATTGTGTTGTTGTTCGATTTCACGTCCAACTCTTTGTGATCTCATTTGGGGATTTCGTGGCAAAGATACTGGAGTGGTTTGCCATTTCCTTAAATGTCTCTTCGTAAAAGCTAGTTGATAGTAATTGGTTCAATCTAAAGGGCAGGTTAGCGACTGTTGGCTAATAGTGGAGGGGACATTGGAATGGCAGCTTGAGCTGATAGCATTAGAGAAGAATCACACATACACTCCTAGGGCTACCCCTACAACTTTGAGGGGAAGATGTAGGCTGTCTCTCTTTAGGAGAGGGAGTCCGGAGTCTACATATAGTTAAAAATCTCTTGCAGGAAAACAAAACAAACACTTTACTTTTTAGAGAGGCCAAACACATTAGCTAGAGTTCTATGGTGAATCAAGAGTCAGTGTGGTATAGCAGAGAAAACTGGACTTGGAATTAGGAAGACCTGGGTTTGAATTCTCCCTCCAGCGCAGGCTAGCTATATGGGACCCCAGGCAAGTCTTGTAATTTCTTTAAGTCTTAGCATCTTCCACTGTGACATGGGGATGATAACAGCACTTATTCCACAGTGTTTTAGGGGAGTACAAAAGAGATAATGTATGTAAAGCACTCTGACAATATTATAAAGAGCTATAAAAATGTTGCTATTATTAAGTGAAATTATTATTATATAAATGCTGTTGTTAAATGAAATGACAAGAAGTCAGCGGCTAATGTCCATAAATTAGGACCATACCACCATAAATCTAGAGCTGAGAGAGACTCTGGGACCATCTAACCCAACCACCTCACCTTACAGCTGAGGAAACTGAGGCCCCAGGGGGAAGTGACTTGTCTAGGGTCACACAGATAGTAATCATCAAAAGTCAGGTCCTGAGTCCAGAGCCAGTGATTTTCCCACTGTACCATGCGGTGCTCCAATTCATACTTTTAGAAGGTACGATACAAAGATAGTATTTCTCTCACGTCCCTCTGCCCACTCCTATCCCCAACCAGAATGTTCAGCAATTTTTTCTTTGATGATGATGATGATGACAATGATAGGAAATGATCCCTTTGTCCCTATCATGTCTGTCCCAGTGAGATTGTCTTTATGTCAGGGATGCCAAATCCTCAACCTGTCCTAGGGACTGGTTATATCAATAAGCAAGAACTCTGACATTTTGGGACATATAGGTTGCTCTTATTGGGGGTTTTAACCCACACTGACAAAATCTAGTAGACATATGAGTGGATTCTACTTTGGGGGAAATGATTTCTGATTTGGACACCTCCATGGAGACCAAGTGGTCTTCTTAAGGAATGTCCCACTGGACCAGAGAGGGACCTCCACCGTCTCTTTCCTTCAGTGCTTTTCTTCTTCCCATGACTACAAACTAGAGAAGGTTATGGTTTTGTTTAAAACATGTTGTTTTCCGTTTCTTTCATCTCCTCTCTCCTCTACAGGCAGGGAATTGCTAACACCTTGTGACTGACAGCAAGAGTTTTTCTGATACTAATTGCCGCAGTTCCTGAGGCCAGTGTCAGAGGCTGAGGAGAATTCTCTGTGGTGTACTTGGTGCTGAGGATGCTGTTAACTTTTTCATAAGTTTTATTAGGCTGGCTTTGTTTTAGGCCTTTAGGATTGCAGAAAGGTTTGTTGTTGTTTTTTTTTTCCATTCGAGATCTGTCGTGTTTGGTAATGATTTCTCCCCTTACGGCAGACCATCATAAAGTGGAAACACCTTCCAGCCCATATTCCCCCTCCCCACCTTTTTTCTCCATTCTCTCCATCTGTTCCTGTCACACAACTAATGATATGCTTGACTGTCACCTGGATGCTGAAGCAGATGTGCCTACCCAGAGGGGAGGACTGCTTCTGGCGGAAGTGCACCCCTCACCACCCTCCTTCTAGCTTTCTCTCCTTGAGTCAGAGAAAAAGTAGTGAGTGTGAGGTGGCTTCCCCACCCAATGGTGGTCTGGTCAAGATACAGCCAGAGCCTTGTGTCTCCTGATGTTTTTTAATGACTTCAGGAGAGCCTAGATTGGGGACATATGATGTCATCAGAGGGAACATTGTCAACTGTCCCCTTAAAGCTCTGCCCTAGCCCAAGACACGCTCCACTAGAGTTTTGTGTAGTCAATAAGCATATATGAAGTGCCTACTATGTGCCAGGCACAGTGCTAACTGCTGATCATACAAATAGAGGCAAAAGACAGTCCCTGCCCTCAAGGAGCTTAGAATTTAATGGGAATGTCAGAAAATTCACAGAATAGAACTCCTTCCCCTACGGAACAGGTCAGAGGATATCTCTAACTCTTGTCTTCTCCCCCTGCGCCCCCACAATCCCTCCTCTTTTTTCTTTTCTTTTTTAAGAAAAAGGGCAGGAGCTGTGGTCCAAGACAGTGCAAATTCTGGTTAAATGAGCATTTGAATTTTATTGTAAGGTTCCTGCTTATGTGGAAAAGGAATGAAAAAAAAAAAACCCTAGCATAATTTTGAGAGGAGAGTTGAGAAGAAACAGTCAAAGTTTTGATGGCTTTGTACATTTTGCCTGTAGCTGGGGGAATGACCCAGAATAATATGGTAAATTGCTGCAGTCCTTTTAACTTTTTCTTCCTTGGTCCTTCATATTCATTGCCTCATTTTCATCCATTAACAACTTGTGAGTTAGGTAGGGTCACTATTTTCATCCCTATTTTATAGGAAACTGAGGCTCAAAGCAGCTAAATGATCCAAGGTCCACTAGACTTCAAGTCTCCTGACTTCTAGTTCCATCAAGCCTCTGGTAGTCGTAGAATTCTTTAAAAAAAAAAACAAAAACAAACCAAACAACCTTTGATTCACCTCATTTGTTTTTACATTGCCTTAATATCTGAATATATCCCTGTCCCTTCCCCTTACCAGTTACATTTCTTGGTAACAAAGAATAAAAAAGAGAATGGAGGGAAAACAGTTCAGCAATACATTTCAACTCATCGACTGATTCTGAGAATCAAGGAAAGAGACATATATTAAGTGCCAACTATCAGCCACATGCTGTACATGCAATATTCCATAGTGTCTCATCTCTGCAAAGAAGAAAGGATGGTTTAACCCCAGAATTCTGGGGGTTCCTCCACAGATGTACCAAATGACTGTAATTTGATTGGAGAATCTATGTAGCTTCAGCACACACACACACACACACACACACAACACATGCTACCACTGGTGTGATGATTTTTTGTTTGTTTGTTTTTGCAATGCTTGTTTGTGTTATTTTAAAGATAATCTCCCCTCAAAAGAAGGAACAGGCTAAAATATCTAATCACACTTTCCATTTTTAGTCCAAAGCCACCAATCCTTTGGCAGGGAAAGAGGTTAGTGCTTCACCAGAAACCCTGGTAACCAGCGAGCTATCTCTGGGTACAGTGGAATAAATTACCCAAACACTTGTGGCTCCTTCAAAGGCAGCAAAACTTAATTCCTGGTGTGATGGTGTGATAAACAAAATGTAATCTACGGTATTGTCCTAGCCTGTACACAGCTTATCTTCCTTCTCCATGTAAGCAATTAAAAAAAAATTATAGGGAGCCACTGGAGCATTATCTTATTTGGATCTGATTTTAAGGGGGAGGCTGAATGCTTTACATTGAAGTGAAGTACACAGTTTCCCTGAATGCAGGTGACCTTCAAGGTGAAATATCCCCCCACATACAATTGCAAATGCAAATGCTTGGAGTCTGCTCCACAATTTTCCCTTCACAGCTGTCCATTTTTATCTCTTGCAAAACTAGTAATGATACAAACGGCTGATTATGGTTTACAATAGCAATAAACCTCTCAGAATTGGTTGTTTCCAAAATAAATGGCCATTCTGTTAAATGTTAAATAACAAGTCATAAACTGCTGCAAACAACCAATTTCTTGTGGATTATTGCCTGAATAAATTTCTGTAGGAAATGTAGATCGTTAAGCTGTGAACACCATAGTTGAAGCCCACTAAATTAAAAAAAAAATCAATCCATCAATCAAAAGCACCTCCCACTTTATAAACCACAAGTGACCTCAGCTTAGATCTCTTTTATAAGGTTTTTCTTTTGGTGGGTGTGTCCATCTTGGCTCTTGCCTGGGGGTCCCTTTCCCTCTACCTAAAGGGGTTCAATCAAACTTAAAAGTAGCCTGTTTGCTTGGTCTACCCCAACTGGACCATGCCCCGTTTCACCCGGCATTTTTATGCAGGAGCACATTTAGAATTTACCATCTCTCAAACGACTTAACAGGCCTGTCTGCCAAGTTAAACATTTGAGTCAAAGCTCAGTGGCAAATGCATTCAAGCTACAGCTATAACAGGATGCTCTTTGCAAAAGCAGCCAACTTCATTGCGGTTACTGACAGCCTATTCCTTGCCATGGCAACCGGGGTTATCTCCCAAGAATAACAACATTAACCTCCTTCCTAACCAGTTTTACATCCTTAAGTATAAAAGGCAGTTGCAAGGCATCTTGCTGGGATGCCTTATTTTTATTATTGAATGTGCATTTAGCACTTACATAAAACTGGAACAAGACACAGGGAAGCTAAAGTAATTGAGAATTTCCCCTAAAAAACATTACAATGGATCTTGTAGACAGGGCAGTTAAAGGGCAAAAAGGTTTTCTTTCCCTGATGAGTGAAGGACCACTGCATAGAGATTTCCATTCAGGTGCTTGCATCTCTGAAATAGATTACTGCTTTGATTCACTTTATGTTGTGGGAAGAGGGCAAAGAAAGGGTCTAAGGGGACGTCTCCTGAATTCCTCAATGTTTCACTCTCCTTCACTGTCCCTCAAACTGAAAAGCTTTAGCTTTGGTTGCAAAATTTGCCGTGGGGTACATTGTGTAACATGTTAGGGGCAAGGTTGCTGTTCTGGTGTGGGAAATTACCATTCTCTGTGATTATTTGGAAAGAAATAGCCAACCCTTGCCAACTCCAAGCATTCTGTGGGAGGCCAGCTCTCCGTACAAGCTGACAGTGTCTTGAAATGTCTTTAAGACATTTCTTCTGGCCCTGCCTATGAGGAACATGACACTCCACCCCCGTTCAGTCACAGACTAAGATGAACAAGAGAGCCTATAAATCTTGGTGGCCAACAACCATCAAGCCGTGATTCTTCTCTTACCCAATTGTTTGCCCAGTTCTCACTGGGGCCAAGTTAATTGCAACAGTTACCTTGAAAGATTGTGGGATCTCTTTGGAGGCATAGGTATTTTTTTAAGGCAACAGGCTTAAAATCTAAGGTTCATAATTATTAATTTAAGGAAGAAGAGAGCTTGGTATAGCTCAGACTAGATAGAATGCTAGACTTGGAGTCAGGAAGGAAGACCTGGGTTAGGATCCTTACCCCTCAGACATTTACCGGCTGTATGGCTCTGGGTAAATCTCTCTGAGCCTCAGTTTAATGGACATAATGCATGCAAACCCCTGTGTAACCCTTAAAGCCTCTATAAATACAAAGCATTTATTACTTTGGCCCCTCTGTTAGAGAAAGAAACTGAGAAATGGGGAAAGGAAGCCACAGTTAATATCAAAGGGGAAAACTCCAGGAAGAGCTAATAGCCATCACATTGCTTGGCCTGAAGGGAAAAGGGCAAAAAAGAAAAAAAAAATTCCTGATACAAGTAAATCATAGACCTGCTTTTGACAAATTATTTTAATTTTAAAAGATTTTAAAAGATGTGTGCCAGTTTGTCTTTGTTCCAAGTTGGAAATCTCAGATAAGGTCTTCAATTTCTTTGCCTTGAAAAAATGCTCACTCAAGAATTTCCCTGGCTCCTGGGTTCCTATTCCCAGGGTCAGAAATATGGATGACTGGCCTGCCCACTCTCTTTCAGTGAATCAGATAGATACCCTTCAAACTGAAGGGGCTGGAGGGTTATTTCTAAGTGGCCTCAAATTCCTGGGGCCAAATCCAGTAAGCTACAGGATTCCAAAGAGCTTTGGCCTGAGGAAATCCTAGTTAAATGAGCTCCCAGAGAATAGTATAAAATGCCTTGATTGACAATTCGTGTACTGACAGGTGGAGAAGAATGCTGGGGATATCTAGGTGTTCTATATATCTAGAGCTTTTGCAAAGGATGTTCTTAAAAAACAAACAAACAAACAAACCTCTTTTCAAAGAATTTTTTAAAAGGTTATGAAGCTTCCCTGCTGTCAGAACCAGTAGGCGTTTCCTCCACCCCAAGAGAAGAACACTTTAAGGGAAAGCATCATTTACCTTGTGTTGTCTTCCCAGCAAAGTGGAAAGGAGGCCAATGTGACGATTTTCTTTTTCTTACTCAAAGCCCCACTCACACAGCCTCCCTTAGCCCTCCACTGCCTATAAATATTTAATCATTTATTGGTTTGTTGGTTTATTCATATACCTAAATATGGCTCTCCTGTGATCTCTCTCCTTAGTGTAAGGAGGGGTTCAGGGGGCAGGTTGGCTCGGTGGTTTAGAATATGGGACTAACAAGGCTGAAGGCTGTGTTCTAGCCCCCACGGGACACATCTAGGCCACTCTCAGGCCTGGCCAGCTGTCACTCATAAGCACAACCACAGGTCACGAAGCTCACTAAGGGAGAGGGTATGGATGGATATATCACAAATCCTTTTTGGAGACTAAAAAATTAATTTGAACTCTATATCCCACTGGCTGTGAGGCAATAGCATTACTGCTGTGCAAAGAGGGCAATAGTTTGATAGTATAGTCATCTGTTTGTGACTTTCATGGTTTTTGTGAAAAAAATATATAAAGAAAAATTGTGAACTATATAGAACACATATGTATATCTATATCTATGTCTCTCTAACTATGAATTGGTTAACAAAATAAATGATTCCAAAGGTCTCTTTTTCCCGTTGAATACTTGGATTCTCCCACTGATACTAGAATAGCTGTGAATCATGAGACATTATGACCTTAGAAGAATCAGAGGTACAGGTGACCTCAAAGTCAATAGAAAAACATACAGGAGATATAAAGAGGCCGCAGCAGATTTCCAGCAGTAACTGTTCTACAAAGAGTAGTTTAAAGAAAAAAATCATCTAGGCCACATATGACCAAAAAACAGATGGAGAGTTATGGAATGAGAACAAAGGATAACATGGGCAGCCCCACCCAGATGTCAATGCAATAATGCGGAGAGAACCAGAAGACAGCTTTTCAAACACTGAGTAGATTTGCTATGGGAGGTTTCTAGAAAGACATGAATAAGAATTACACAGAGGTGAAAAGGCACAGAGGGATGGCTATTTGCACTGATAGAAGGTTTACCCACCTTAATGGAGATCATGTTCTATGGGAGTAGGATCAGCAAACATTTACTGGGCACTGACTGGGTGTATGGACACTGTGAGAATCTCATCAACTTCCATGAGTACAGTCAATATCTCTAGACTTAGTCTTTTCTGCCAGACCTTCCAACTGCTTCCATCAGCTCCAGTTCCGCCCTTCTGTCTCAGGCTGAGTCTCCTATGTGGCTAGGTAATAGCTCCACAGAAACAGTATATAAAACACTGGGTGGTATAACGACTAGATCACTGGACTGGAAGTTAAGAAGACCTGAGTTTGAATCTTGTGCAGTTATTAATTGTGTGGCCCTGGACAAGTCACCAAACCTCTCTCTACCTCAATTTCCTCATCTGTAAAATTGGGATATCTACTAGTATCTACTTCATCAGGCTGTTGTGAGGATAAAATGATATTAGGATTATCTGATTATAAATAATTTTAAATTGTAGAATATTGGTTAATAATAAATAACGAGATATTACATGTAAAGTAATTTGCTAGCCTTAAAATGCTGTATAAATTGTAGCTATTATTATTATCATGTAAGATCAATCCTTGATGGAGTTCTGGAGTCAAATGAAGACTACAGTCACCAAGAGCCTGTCCCTGGACCACCTCGGCTTTATCAGGAACTAGAAGCACAACCAAAAGCAATTTTTGATGACAAATTTCTTGGCACTATTAAGGGGTGCACAAAATACAGAATCCTTAAAGCCAGGGCACTCAATCCGGGAACCACATCAAGAAAGCAATGTGTGTATGGGTTGGGGCTGGGAGGGAGTGGGAAGAAAAAGAGAGAGACAGATAAACAGAGACAAAGACACACACACACACACACACACACAGAGAAAGAGAGAGAGGGAGAGGGAGA
>NW_020954580.1:28937008-28947986 GCF_900497805.2 Vombatus ursinus | reverse complement strand
GAGAGAGAGAGAGAGAGAGAGAGAGAGAGAGAGAGTGAGAGAAAGAAGAATCTTAGACATTTGCTACCTGGGCAGTAACAGTGGTAAGAATCGATAGGCATTGCTGATGCATGAAACAGAGTGGAATACAACCCACTACCCAAACCTCTATTGATTCTGCACTGGGTTTTGTCAGTAAACCAAGCAAGCATATGAAAAAGGATGTCATTTCAAGCCTCCCTTTTGACTGTGATCACCCTTTGGATTTGCCTGAAATCCTTAGTAGTTCAAAGGGAAAGCTAGGGCTGTCTTTCTGCTCATTGGCCATTTTCACCCCATCCTTCCTTGCTCTAGCTTCTGCCTATAACTTGGCACACCAACTCTAGGACCCTGGGTCTTGGGGTCCTGACTGGTGAGAGTTCTCCCTATCTAGGACAGACCCAGATTATCCACACTACTCTCTGGTCATCTTCCTCCCATGCTCCTGAATGCCTTCCTGAGTCCCCGTTCCCTTATTTTCCACCTCTGGCTACGAGAAGTAAGCAGCATTATCATTCCTAGAAAGGATAGGTCGATCAATAGCTCCATGGCTCTACTCACTAGTCCTATAGCTATATGCCCTCCTTGAGGGCAGGGACTATTTTAATTATTGTTTTTGAATTCCTAGCATTTAGAAGGGTTCCTTGCGCATGGTAAACTGTTAGTAAATGCTTTTCCATCCATTCCTTTTCAAATCATGCAAGACAAAATTTCAATGCTGGCATTTTTTCATGTGAGACACACACCCAAGTGTCTTCTGGGCTATCCTCTTATCTTATTTTCTTTTGTTCTCTAAGATATCATTTTCTGTTCCTGTCCATTCCAGAGACACCTCAAAGACCTTTTTCTATGCCATCCCTTTTCGTTGTGACATTTAGTTGCTGTTCCGGATGATCGTTGATTAATTTTCTAGACACTGAATCTCACATGTATATGACCTTGTGAAGTTGACATGTTCCTAGTCTATGCACACATTAATTCAAATATTTACCCGCTGAGAATTTCCTATACCAGGAGGAGAGATACAAGTAACTTACTTTATAAAAATGACTATATTTGCAGAAAACCAAGTTGACCTTTGGATTCTCTTTTGGCTCTCTTTTGAACTGGAGGTTTGCTTTACTGCAGAAAAAGGGCTGAATAGATGCCCTGTTCTCAATGAGATGAAGTCTTCAGGTCAATGATTTTCTGTCTTGGTGACCTGGGAGGAGATAAGAAATGGGGATAGAGGAAGGAGGAAAATATGAAGAAGAGTGTTGTCTAAGGCAGAAAAATGGGAGGTTGGTCCTACCCCTGCATTTTTCTTGGGCAATGAGAAGAACCCATAGAGACAACAGACTGAAAGCTGGTTAGGACATCAAAGGCTTTCTAGTTCAACTTCTACCTTACAGATGAGGAACTCAAGGTTATAGAGGTCGTGAGTAACATGGGTGGGATTTCAATCCTGATCCTCTGACTCCAAAGTCATGCTTTTCCGTAGTACCAGCACATGCCCACTTAGGGTCTGAGAAGAACTAAATAGAATACAAACTCTCCACAGATATTTGATGGGTATGTAGACTATCTCTGTCAATGAGTCTGCTTTAAGGAAGGACAATGTGTGTACCAGAAGGAGAAAGGTGATACTACTGCATGTAATCTATTACTCTCTATGAATCATGGGCTATGATCAGATGGATGTCCAGGGAGAAGAAATGGCAAAATGAATGCATGAGTTTGGAGGCCATATTTTCCATGGTGCTCTCACTCAGGGGCTACGTGCAAAGGAAATCAATAAACGAGCATTTTCACTGCATTCCGGCATTGGTCATCTGAATTTCTTCTGGAAGTTTGGAGGCCTTTGGAGAGGTCTGATGATGAAAATCAATTGTTCCTATCACTTTAATTCGCCTCATGCCCGTTGTTTTTGGTGTGTGCTGATGGTGCCTGAAATCTCTATTTGTTCTTGATGACAAAGTAAATTTGGTCTGATATTCCTTCCACACAAGAACAAAGCCTCCCCTGCCTTATACGACTGTCTCAGGGCACATCCTGAGTACAGTGCGTCTCTCACATGTTCATCCTTTCGTTGTCTCTGTTAGCAGACAAATTTCAGAGACACAGCGGATTTGAAAGAATTTACCTTGGGGAAACTTTAGGAATGGTCTGTATTAGGACTTGCAAAGCCAGGGCATTTTTCTTCACATGCGTAGCCATTTATGGATCCTGTAGGATGGGAAACAAAGGAGAAGGCACTGGGGGCAAGATTAAGCTATTCTCCAGTTTCCCCGGTTTGAAGCCACACTAAAAGTGTATAATGAAGTGATCTCAGCTAGAAAGAATTACTTGGGACAGATATTCATGCAAGCTAATACACATCCTGGACTTGCACTGCAATTTTGATTACAAAGAATGAGCTCATTATGGCTGGGCATACATTTTGTTTGAGGTCATTCTGGAGTGAGAAAAGCATAGTGTGTGGAGGGTTCAAAGGCTTCTTTAACAGCTGATCACTATCCTGAAATCTCAGCATGTATTTTAGAACAATTTTTGCCTCATAACCAGTTTGATCAGGACCTACTGTATGACTTAGGGAAATTCTTATCTTTTTATCATATGTATAAATACACACATATATCAGCATGGTGTAGTGAAATAAGGCCTGCACTCAGAGGCAAGAGACCTTGGTTCAAATCCGAGCTTCTATAGTTAACTAGCTCCCTGGTGGTCTAGTGGTTAGGATTCAGCGCTTTCACAGCCGCGGCCCGGGTTCGAGTCCTGATCAGGGAACCTTCTTTTGGGGGCAGCTAGGTGATGCAGAGGATAGAGCACCAGCCCTGAAGTCAGGAGGACCTGAGTCAAATCTGGCCTCAGACCAAACACTTGTCACTAACTAGCTGTGTGACCCTGGGCAAGTCACTTAACCCCAATTGCCTTAAAAAAAAAAAAAAGAATATTACAGTTAACTAGCTGCTATGTGACCCTAGGTATCACCCTACCAATCTGAGTCTCAATTTCTTAGTCTGTAAAATGAGGTTAAGAACACATTGAGTCATAAATTCTGAGTTAGAAAGGACCTCAGAAATCATCTAGTACAGCTCTCTCATTTTACAGATGAGGAAACTGAGGCCTAGAGAGGTTAAGGGACATACCCATGTTTGTACTACAGCTAGTAATTGTAGAGGCTGGGATCTATTGGGGGAGGAGTTACATACTCTTACTAAAGTCCTTGGCTGACACCTCCATGGTATGGAGTTCTTATGGAGGAGATAATAGCTAGTATCAATATAGCATGTTAAGATTTGTAAAGTGCTCTACATAATGTATCTCATTTGCCCCTCCCAACAATCCTGTTAATTAATACTACAGATGTTCTTTTACAACTGAGGAAACTGAGGTATATGTTTTCTTCCCTATAGAACAAGGGATCTTTAACTTTTCTGTGTCATGGAGTCTTTAGGCATTCTAATAAAGCCTATGGATCCCTTCTCAGAATGATGCTTTAAATGCATTTTAAAAAATCAGATTACAGAGGAAACCAATTATATTGAAATATACTTATCAGAGTATTAAAAACAAAACCACAAGTCCACCGACCATTCTATAGAGTGTTAGCTCCTTGAGGACAGGAACTGTTTGATTTATATCTTCACATGCTGAGCAACTCACAGTTACTGCTTGTTGAATAATTGATAAACCGTGGTCAGAAAATTGATAATAATCAATAAATAAATCTTATAAATAAAATGAAATAATTAAATAATTGATTACAAATAATATATATAATAATAAACATATAATGTTAGTATAATATAATTAAATAAATATATAATATAAATACTATAAAATAATAAATAAATAAATAATTTGAAAATAAATAAAATTTAAAAATCTTATAAATAAAACAAATCAATAAAATAAATCTTATCAGAATAAGTATAATAATCAAGATTTGAACCCAGGTCTCTCTTTAAATTACAATTTCATTGTACTTTCCACTCTAGCATGTTGTCTCTCAAAGGCAATGCTAGGAGAACACAATCTCTGGGAAGTCTTACCAAGCGTCTGTTGTTTGTGAACTGGCTGGTCTGCATGCAGAGAAGCTCATGATCAGGTTGGCTGCAAGGTGCTGATTTTTTCAGACTCAGAAACTTTTAAAGACCATCTATTAAGTCAAAGAGGGTTGCAATCTGCGTCAGTGAAAGGACTGGAGTGTTAAAACAAATCTTGGAGTGTTAAAGTAAGTGTGATTGATTGAGTATGTATATAAGTATGTATTAAGTATTATGTATTAAGCATGCGTGTACATACATATATATGTACATATAAATGTGTGCATGTGTATGTATGTGTGTATGTATATATATGTATGTATATATGCATATATATATGCATATACTACAGGGCAAAAGGTTGGGAGTATCAATTAGGCTGGAAGGAAATACAAAATGCACATCTTTATAGGCTTTATTATTATTTACCACTGGTTTAGGGGAGGGGACAGAGGAGGGGAAACTCTTACAGATTGACGGAATACATCTTGTACTCATTTTAGGGCCAGGAGAATGCTGATTCTATCCTCTAGAGTTTCCATCTGAGCCTACAACATGCTACAGTCTAAGGAATGTAGTGGAGATTTCAAGTTAAATCCTGCATCTTCTCCCGTTGCAGCTCTTTGGGACACCAAGCATGCCTATGAGTTCCCTTTCTCCCCCATGACCTGCCATTTCCAAAGGCACACTCTTGGCAGGTGGTTAAGACAGTGGTGGCATTTGAGTGCCTTGCTTGAAAACAGATTTTGCCATCCCCTTTGATACTATGCGGACTTCGTGTCCAGCTGGCTACTTCCTTAGATAGCTGCTACAATCCCATAACTCTGCCAGAGAGTAAGAGAGCAGAGTTGCTGCAGGACGTGTCAAAGCAAATTTGTTATCTGCCCAAGTTTAACCATCTAGGGGACTTCACCTGTTTAAGCAAATCGCAAGTCAATGCACGGACACTAGGGAGCAGGAATGTTTCTAGTCAGTTGTTACCCTTCCACTGGAAGAAAGGAGCTCGAGTTCTAGCCTTCTGCCATATTTCCTGGTACCTTAAAGCATCATCCGAGACACAGTCAAGTAAGCTAAAACCAGATTTCAACATCTTTCTCTTTCATACTTCACAATGCACTTTCTACTCATTCGTTCATTCATTCATTCACTCATTCATTTATCAACAATCAAATGCCCTTCCTATGCTTTTCCTGATTCTGAGCCTTTGCTAATAGCATTCTATATGCCAGGAGCACCCTCTGTCTTTTGAAATATTACTTTCCTCCACTTCAAGATCTAGCTGAAATGCCATCTTTCCCCATGTTTTTCCTCATTCTTATGGTTCAGCCAGCATCATTGTTCCCTTCCTGGATCCCTTATTGCTTCTTATTTGTGGCAATATTTTATTATATATTTGTATGTATATAGCGTGTATTTATCATGTATTTGTCATATTCCATTTTTAATTATAGACTTCAAGGCATGGACTATGTCTTTATCTTCCTTCTTGCCTTTCAGAGCGTTTTGCACATAGTAAGTGCTTAATAAATATTCATTGGGATTTATTTATTGAAGAGAAGCACTCAATTAGTCACTAGATGATTTTTTTAGTAATTTTTCACACTGTCACGTGGTACAGGCTCTCAGCAGACTTATGAACGCTCTGCTCTCACAACATCTCAGAGTTGGAGGCAATCTAATCCAACTCATGTCTGCCTAAGAACCTGCTCCACAACATCACTGATATATTGGTCATTAAACCTCTGCTTGGAAGACTCCGGTGATAGGGAACTCACTACCTCCTGAAACAACTCATTTCATATCTGGATAGCTCTAATTGTTAGGAAGCTTTTCTTTACATAGAGAACCAAAATCTTCCTCTAGGAACCTTCTAGACATTGTTCTTTATTCTGCCTTTTGGAACTAAGCATGATGATTTCTCTTCCCCATGTCAATCTTTCAAACTAATGAATACAGTCATCATGTCCCTCTAAGTCTTATCTTCTCTGGTTTAACTACTCTCAGCTTCTCCAGTCAAATTTCCTGTATCTAGTCCTTTCACCATCCTGCTCACCCTCTTATGGATGTGTTCCAGCTTGTCAGTACATTTCCTGAAATGTGGCACCCAGAATTAAACATGATACCACAGATTTGGTCAGACCAAAGCAGAGCATGGCAGCAAGATCACCCTCCTTTGTTTCAGTATGTATGACTCTGTAGGTGTGGGCCAAGATAGCATTAACTTGTTTGGCGACCGTGACATATTTTCATCCATGTTTAGCTTGCCATCCACTCAAACTCCAAGAGCTTTTCCACATGAATTAATGGTTGGCTCCTCTCCTCCCATTCTGTACTTGTGAATTTGATTATTTGAACCCAAGTGTAGGATTTTACATTTATTCCTATTGAATTTCTTCTTATTTGATTTAGCCCATCAGCCTAGTGTGTCACCATCTTTTGGGATCCTAACTCAATATTTCAGTGTATTCATCAAATCTATAAATTTAAAAAGCATGTCATCTATCCTTTCATCCAAGTCATCAGTAATAATCCTGAACAGTACAGGACAAAGGGTACTTCTCTAGAAACCAACCTCCACGTCTATAGTGACCGATAATCTTGTAGCCCATTCATCACTATTAGGGGGGATTTAATTATTCAGTCAGGTCCAAATCTACCTAATGGTATTATCATCTAGGGCACAGCTCTCCAGCTTGCCCACAAAGAGAGCATGAGAGATTTTGTCACGTTTTTGGCTGAAATCTAGGTATACTATGTCTACACTTACAGAGGCTGTAGCTAGCCCTTGAAGACATTATCCTTCTCTAAGGGAAACTCTTCACAGCTTTTCCAGTTCTGTCTTGGCTACAGATTCACTGTAATATCTTCAATAAGGCAGATAATTTTTTATTAAATCCTTGCTATGTACATGACACTTCAGTAGGTATCCTGGGGATATGAAGGAAGTATCTTAGAAGTCACTGGCCTTAACTTCAAAGAAAAAACTTCTAGCCCAGTAGTGTCAAATTCAAATAAAAAGAAGATCCACTAATCTATACATAAAGATCCCTGAGGGTTGCATATTGACTTAGGAAACCACATGTTAACATTATGTAGGTCCTATTATATTTTAATTTGTTTTGTTAAATATTTCCAGCTGGATCAGCTGCACTTGGGAGTTGACCCTTCTGTACTAGCCCCACGTTAGGGACTTGGGAACTTCTGAGTAAGCCTGAAATCTCCTTCAATAGTCCTTCCCAAACATCATTCAGATGATATAGGAGAATTCTTTACAATATATTTGTTAGGGTCCTTTAGCTCAATAGATATAGAACATTGTGCAGCTTCTTTGTGGGAGATCAGTCCCAGTTCTGGACCTCAAAGAGCCTCAAATATTATAGTCACATGTGGTAAGTTGGTTACTTGCAAATTTCAAGGCCTGGTTGTAAGAATTGGTTGAAAGATGTTCAGAAGATGTGTTTTAGTTATTTGGTTCAAGGTAAAGAGGTGGGAAAGAAGGAAGATAGAAAAGAAAAAAAATAAAGGAAGAGAAGAAGAGAAAGAAGGAAGAAAAGAGAAAGAAAAGGAGAGGAAAAGGAGAAAGGAAGAAAAAGAAAGAAAATTAATGCTGTTGTTAGAATTCATACTTAAAATTCTTTCTTGTGCAACTTGGTAAGGGAATTTCCATTGGCAATACATAGGATGAGCATCTAAACAGGGGTCAACATGAGATAGTTACCAGTAAGCCAAAATTTTGTCAAGTTGTAGTCAAAGAATCACAAAATCTTAGAAAGATCCTTAGAAGTCATCTAACATGCAACTGAAGATCAAGTTTCACTCAACATTGTTGAATTCTGTTGGACACTGACTCTTCTTGACCCCATTTGGGATTTTCTTGGCAAAGATACTGGAATGGTTTGTCATTTTCTTCTCTAGCCCATTTTACAGATGAGGAAACTGAAGCAAACAGAGTGCAGTGATTTGCCCAAGGTCACACAGCTAAGTGTCTGAGGTCAGATTTGAACTCAGTAATATTAGTCTTCCTGACTCTAGGCCCAGCACTCTGTCCACTATCTGCCCCATCTATCTGCCCCAAGGATGTAGGACTTCTGGGTTTAATGGGGTAGTAAATGTAAGCCAAGTGAAAGAGTGCACTCAGGTGAGAAGATATTTCAAGTCATATGTTGTTTTTTCAGAAAGACCATTACACACCATCATTCATAACTTGCATGCGTGGCCTGCTTTGCCAATTAGTTTAAACAGGAATTAATGAGTGCCCTCGTTTTCCTAGATCACCAAAACAAAACAAAACAACATGTTTATCTCCTATTCCAGACTGACTTTTTGTGGATTAATGTTGATTGTTGTTAGTGAAGTGACAGACCTTGGTCTTAACTGCCTCATAACTTCTCATCCTTCTCCTATTTCTCACTAGGGCCAGAATGACTGCTGAGGGACTCTTCCTGCCCAGCAAGACATCCATTATTTAGAAATAAAGCAAACACTATTTCAAAACTAACCCTAATTCCAATAATTGAGTGAAGTTAATGCCCCAAGGCAGAATCATAGGGCATCAATTTATCCTTCCTGGTCCTTAATCGCAAGGAACTTTCTGGCATCTGGAGCATTGTTGTATAAATAAGAGTCCACACAAGAGGATTCCAGTACCCTGGAAAAGATTTGTGATGCTAATCTCATCAGAGGTTTTCTTCTTCACTGGTCCCTCTTTGAAAGGCTATTTAGCAGGTACTCAAATTGAAAGAGAAAGGATGTGAATGTCTGTGTGCACATGCATGTATACTTGAGCGCAGATGAGAGAGTGTGTCTTTCCGCCCTCACTATCTAGCACAGTGCCTGGCCCATAGTAGGCACTTGGTAAATGCACTGGCGGTGACGTGTGAGAGATGGATAAGGGAGATTCAAAAGAAAGCACAAGGAAGTTTAGGATAAGAAGCACCGGAATTAATAGAAAAGTAGACTTAAAAAGTATTGTATAGGTCATCTAATCTAACTCCTTCCTTTCACAGATGAGGAAACTGAGGCCTGGAGAGACAAATTGACTTGCCTGGGGTTATACAACTAGAAAGCCCCAGAGGTAGGCTTCATAACAAGGCTATTTGCCTCCAAATCCAATATTTTTTCCCCACTACATCAGGATCTCTCTTCATTTTCCCTTTAGCTCCATATTCTGAATTTCTGGGTCTTTTTGGCTTGTGTATCATTACATTCATTGTTAGGTATGATGGACAGCATTGTTTGATGAGGAGGGTAATTACCTTCCTTTTGATATAACTTGTGAACAAACTAAAATTTTTCGCCTAATATGGTCATCTCCAAAACAAGTGACCAAGTTCTTTGACGTCCATACCATCCATTTTATCACATCTTAATACCTTAGCGATTCAAAGGATGCATGATCTCATTTGCTTTATATGTGTGTGAGTACATGCATGCCTGTGTTCCCTCCATTAGCACAGATCATGACATCTGTGCCTTCTCATACTGTTTCCTGACCATGCCCTTCTCCTAAGTCCCCCACAGAGGATCTACTGAACCCATTGAAAACTTTTCTCTAGGTCTTTTAACATCTTATGAGTACCAGTTTAGCACTGGGCCTGTCCATCTGTCATCTCTTATTCTTACTACATGACTGGTTGCCCTCGTTTTCTGATCATGCATTTCCTGGATGATTTTTTAATTTGAATGTACTTGTTGCACATTAGGCATCAGTGGTAATATGCTAGTGCCTACTTATTCCCTCCCTATGTCTCTCCATTGCCCTTTGGGAGAACCTGCTCTTGGGGTTCTTTGGAAATTGTGATGTTCCTTGATTTGAAGTCATAGAGCATCCCTGGGCTAATACTAATGTTAAAGAGATGAGTTCTTGTAATGGCCACCCCTCACATCTCCTTAATACTCTAAACAAGACACAGAGCAGACATTTCATCAATTATAAACCAATACTAAAATAATACCATGACCAATGGGAAAACTAATTTCTTTTTTCTTTTCTGGACTCTATGTCTTTTAAAAATGGCGTGGCTATCTTTTTGTTTTTTGTATCACTTTTATTTCCAAACATATTCTTCCTATCTCTTCCCTAGTTGGGAAGTCATCCTTAGTTAACAAAGAATTAAAAAGAAAGGGTGATGGGGACAGAAAGCAAATTAGCAAAACCAAGCAATATATCAACTAATTCTGACATAATCCCCCACTTCTACAAAGAAGGGAAAAAGGCATATTTTTGTTACCTCATCTTCAGGGATTAGCTTGATTATTATAATTATATAAAGTCCTATTTAGTTTTTGTTATTTTTTTCATTTATGTTGTTATAATTATTTTGTATATAGCTTCCCTTTTTCTGCTTACTTCATTTCTCATTGATTCATATAAATGCAAAGGCTAAGTTATTTTTTAAAATAAATTTTTTGATAGCTTTTAAAATGTAACACATATTTCTCAATGCCCCTCTAGTCCTCTCCCTTCTTTCAGCCATACATCCTCTTTCTGATTGGTGAGTTCCTCCCCAACCTTTGCACCTATCATACTCTCTTCAAACCTAGACCAATACATGACACTCAAGACCTCTAATCCATCTCGCCTCTACTCGAATACCTTCCCCTTTCTGTTGTCTTCCCCCACCAGAATGTAAGCCCCTTTGAGGTCAGAGACTGTCTTTGCTTGTTTTGGATTCCTAGCACTTAGTGTTATGTATATAGTAAGCACTGAATAAATGTTCCATCCATGTATCCACCCATGTATCCATCCATCCATCTATCTATCTGTCTGTCTGTCCATCTGTCCATCCATCTACCCACCCACCCATCCATCCATCCATCCATCCATCCATTCATCCATCCATCCATCCATCCATCCATCTATCTATCTATCTATCTATCTATCTATCTATCTATCTATCTATCTATCTATCTATCTATCTATCTATCTA
>NW_020954580.1:28911283-28936998 GCF_900497805.2 Vombatus ursinus | reverse complement strand
CTATCTATCTATCTATCTATCTATCTATCTATCTATCTATCTATCTAATCTGTCCATCTATCCATCCATCCATCTGTCTTTCTGTCTGTATTTCTATCTATCTATCTCTTTATCTATCTTTCCTTTCTCTTACTCCTCTCCTCCCAGAGAGTCATCCCTTATAACAAAGAACGTTATAAAAAAACCAACCAATGTATAGAATTTTGAAATTATATGCAATGTTCCACACCCATAATTCCCCTCCCCTGCAAAGATTTTGGGAGAAGTTCCTTCTCACATCTCTTCCTTCAGGCCAAGCTCAGTCATGATAATTTCTATTTGTTTTTGAAATACATAATAATTGATGTAGCATATGTTTGTGTTTAATGAGACAACTTAAAACATGACCAAAAATATTGTTATATTTTATTACATAATTTGGAATCATGGATAGCCCATGTATTTATTAAAAGTTAAAGGGAGGGTTGGAATTACAAAGATTTAATACCTTCCTGGAGAATGTTCTCAGGCCCAGGGTGTATGAGTGGGTGGGGCAGTAGCCCACTCCCAGGAACTGAGCTAGGATGGGTGACTGAGCTCTAGGGCTCCATTAGAGAAATGTGAGAAAGACAGACCTAGAGGACAGATACCCAAAGGAGGAGGTTTTATCTGAAGGAAAATAAATGAAATCTGGAATGAGTTGT
This sequence comes from Vombatus ursinus, assembly GCF_900497805.2. Taxonomy (NCBI): domain Eukaryota; kingdom Metazoa; phylum Chordata; class Mammalia; order Diprotodontia; family Vombatidae; genus Vombatus; species Vombatus ursinus. The sequence continues at coordinate 28,936,315 of NW_020954580.1, read as the reverse complement.
CAGGCTAAGTAAAGAAAAGGTCAGCTTAGCACGTACAGTGAGTTGAGGTGGTAGCAGATGTTTGGAATATGTTAGAGAATTTCACAAGTTATGTCAGAAAGAAGGAAACTTCCCATCTCCCCACCCTCAAATGTTGCTGACCATCACACTTGACCAAGAAATAAGGAGAGAAGGAAAGTAAAAAGTTATCTCATTTAAATGTCCTTTTTGTGGTGTGTGCTATAATTAGAATCATGGAATGTTAGATATTAAAAGAGGATTCTGCAATGGAGTGTTCCAACTACTTTTCTAAAGTAGGGATTCCTTCTACACTAATAAAAATAGCTGACCTTTACATAGTACTCTAAGGATTATAAATCACTTTACATTCATGATCTCATTTAGGCTCATTGGCAGCCCTGTGAGGGAGGTACTATAGGTATTATTCTCTCCTTTTACAGATGAAGAAACTGATACTCAGAAGGGTTATTTGACTTGCCCAGGGTCACACAACCAGTACTACACTTTATCTCTAATCTGTTTTCTTTTGAATGAATGCTTTCAGGCAGCACAGAACAAAATACTGGATTTACAGTCAGGAAGATCTGTATTCAAATTTCCCCTCTAATGCTCATTAGCTGCGGAGTGATAGGCAAGTCACATAAAATAGCTGAGCCTCCTTTTCCTCTTCTGTAAAAATGAGTTTACAGGTACTTGTAAGTACCTTCTTTATAGGGCTACTGCGAGGTTCAAAAGAGATACTGTATATAAAGCCCTTTGCAAACATGGTAGGTTCATTAGCATCTATTGTCATTTATAACTTTATTGAATAACCAAATTTTATAGAATTTAATTACAATAAAAAGTTTCTTTCTCAAGTGCCAATAGGGTTGGCTCCATCGCTTAACATCTCTGCTTTGAATCCCTAGGCAGAGATGCTTACCTGCTATTCCTAGAATATTATTAATGGAGAAGATAAAGAGGAAGAAGAGATATCCTAGATCTTTAGAGCTTGAAAGGATTGTTAACACCGTACAACTCACTCCTCTCATCTGGTAGAACAGTAAACTGAGGCCCAGAAATATAAAATGACTACTTGTCCCAAGGTCACACAGCTAAACCGTGAAGCAGACCCTTGTAGTTTAATTAGAAGGCTGTCCTTATCCTGAGGTTTGTTAGCTTATTGTAAAAAAATTTTGATAGCTGTTAATTTCATTATAATTGCTTTCCTTTGAAATCCTGTGTATTTTATTTTATGCATTCAAAAACATTCTGAGAAAGGGTCCAGAGACTACATTAAACTACCAAAAGGTTCCATAACACACACAAAAAAAAGATGCAGAATGACCTAGATGACCTAGAACCTTAAAATGAGGGCCACAGTTGAGGGCTCTTAACTAAAATTGCAGCAATGCATGCCCAGAGCAGGACCATTTCTCTTTAGTGTTATATGCCAGTATTAAACACAGACCATTTTTCTTGAGGGGAGAGTGGGGGAAGTTTGTAAGACTGATTAACCATAGACAAAATAATGGGATTGGCAGAGATCTTCTTTCCAGGCCTCCTTTACAAACTCTCCATGGTAGGGATGAAAGTCTCCCTGGGCATCAGCATCATTTTCATTCTCCTTAGCTTTCATCTTGGCATATAGATGTTGTCATTTAGATGGGATGATACAATTACAATGTGTTTCCTGGGAGTCATCCCAATGACGCTGTAGAGTCCGCCATGGTGGAGATGAAGCGTTAATTACCTTCTGTTAAGTTGCAAACCTCTATTCCCCAAAGCCTCCCTCGAGTAAACAGTACATTCATTTCATTCCTGCTTCTGACACAAGAGAGAAATAGTTTAAATGCTCCCTTTAAATCAACCAAGGCTTCCAGGTTTGGTTTGTCAATTTGCCACCACACTAGTCTGAGTTGAGTGGTAGTAGTGCCAACACAATCCCTGCCTGTATCACGACAAAGAGATTGGCACCACGTGGGCTCTAGGCAGCACTGTCAATGTCTCATTTCATGGTGCCCATCAGAGATAATATTCAAGGTCCAGGACCTACAAAGGGTGAAGGTCAGAGGGAGGTGGGTCAATTATAGTTTGGCTATCTTTTGTCCCTCCCAAGTTTTAACGTGAATGGGCTATGGTGTCACATCACTTGTACTGAACAGAAATGGCAATGGGAAACCGGTGGACTGGAGATCAGGTGGAAAAAGAGAAGACTTTAGATTGTTGGTCCTCAGGTGACCTGGTAGATACCTTTGTAGTGATCTGTGGAAAATTGTTGCTATGTGTTAGTGTATAGATGAGTCTATCAGGACCTGATTGGCTCAGGTGATTAGAATATCTTGGTCATTGGTATGATCCTTGTGTGATTCAGTTTGTCTCATGGTCTGTGTCCAGTACTGGCTACCTGTCTTTTTTTTTTTTTTTTTGGCTTGGCAATGGGGTTAAGTGACTTGCCCAGGGTCACACAGCTAGTAAGTGTCAAGCGTCTGAGGCCAGAATTGAACTCAGGTCCTCCTGACTCCAGGGCCAGCGCTCTATCCTCTGCACCCCCTAGCTGCCCTAGCTACCTGTCTTTTAATACATGCTACTAGTCAAAAGGGAGACAAGGTAAGAGTGTGATTTTATCAACAATATTGGAAAAACAACTGGAAAAATGTAGCTAGCCTGTTGATGGTGGGATAGTACTGTCATCTTCATATTTGAAAGACAGTATTATCATCAGTCAGTCAATAAACATTTATTAAGCACCTACTATGTGCCAGGCTCTCTACTGAGCACGAGGGACACAAAAAAAGGCAAAAGATATCAACACCATGAAACCTGTGAAGATTCTCCGAAGGGCTCAGCATTCTGCTACATTCACCAACTCCTATAAAAAGCATTCTGGCACAGATCTCACAATGTATTCCAAGATAAGCTCCAAATGGCTGCATGATTTAGGCATTAAAGATGAAATTATAAACAAATTAGAGGAGCAAAGAAGAAACTACCTTTCAGATGTGAGAATAGCAAAAGAGTCTTTGACCAAACAATCAATGGAGAGGTTATCTGGAGATAAAACAGACAATTTTGATTACATAAAATTTAAATATTTATTTTCAAACAAAACCAATGTAACTAATATTAAAAAAGAAACAGGTAACTGTGAAAAATCTTTGTAACAAGTTTCATTTATAAGAGTTTCATTTGCAAAATATATGAAGAATTTATTTAAATATCTAAAAATGAAAGCCATTTCCCAATGAGTAAATGATCAAAGGATATGAATAGGAAGTTTTTTAAGGAAGAAATCCAAACCGTCAACAACCATATGAAAAAGTTCTCTAAATCACAATTAGAAAGATGCAAATTAAAGCAACTTTGAAGATCTACCTAGTATCCATCAGATTGGCAAAATTGATAAAAAAGGAAAATGACAAATCCTGGAGGGACTGTGAGAAAGAACCACACTAATTCAATGTTAGTAGAGCTGTGAATTGGCATACCCATTCTGGAACTAGTACATGAGGTAGGGTTGTTGTGAACATGAGATAATGTATGTGAAATGGATAAACTTTAAAACACTATATAAATGTTCAGTGTTCTGTCTATATTCACTCATTTTAAAACTTGGGATGCTGACACCATCCTGACTGTGATTCAATTTATGCTCTCTCCCCAGTTTGGACCTCTGAATGCTAACCCTACCTCATCAACTCAGACTCTGAAACTCATCTTGTTCTACAGTTTGAACTATGCCATGATCTCTAGTCTTGACTTTACCCTCAAGAATCATGGCAACTGGATATCTCAGTCCATACCAAGCAGCATCCAGTGTAGTTTGGATCTTGTTTATACCTAGAGGAATGATTCATGACCCTTTATTCAAATCCTAACTAGGGCACTTTTAACTCTCTTAGTTACTACAGTGTCTATTAAAATGAAGAAGTATACTAAGATGGCCTATAAGTCAGAGCTGATGAATATTTATTAAGTACCAACTACATGCCGCACACTGTGCTAAGTGCTGGGGATATAAAGAAAGGCATAAGATAGTCCCTGCCCTCAAGAAACTTATAATCTAGTGGGGGGAAAACAAAACATAAAAAGAAGTTGAAGAGAAGGGGTTGATGCAGGTACCAGGCAAGGAGGCATGATGAAGTCTGGGAGCAGCCAGGGAGGGTGAGAAATGATCTGAGGATATGTGAGCTACAGAGTTGATTCCATCTTGCAGGATGATGAGTTTCTGGAGATCCTGACGTCTAGGAGACAAGCCAGGTGGGAAATGATGAGGTGAAAGGCCTTGAAGCCCCCTTAAATAGTGGAGGACATGTGATTCATGACCCTGGCTTAATTCATGACCCTAGTTAAATCCTGGCTTTATCACTTGTGACTCTCTATGCCCATATTATCTATAGAAATTAAGAAGTTGGACTAGATCAGGGCTTCTTAAACTTTTTCCACTTGCGACCCCTTTCCATGGTTTTTTGGTCCGTGTTTGTGGCCTGAGGGCACACACAGTGCAAAGTGCACATGCTTTGGATTCAGAACCAAGGCTGCAATGAAGTTGTGTGATGTAACGAGGGCAAGTGCTGCCAGAAACACCCGGATTTGTTACATGTTTGATTTTTAACCAATTTTTGGTTGTTGCATGTTCAGAAACCTTTTACTGTTGCCAAATTTTTCATAATCCCATATGGGTCGCGACCCACAGTTTAAGAAGTGCTGGAGTAGGTGACCCATAAGTTCCTTTCCGGATCTATCTAAATTGATGATCCTAAGTGCAGAAGCAAGGTGAAAACCAAAGTTCAAGTCCTTATGAATGGAAAGGATACAGGAATGCCTTGTGAAAGAGATGAGGTGAGCCTTGAAGAATTTTTTAAAAATAGAAAATCTGTGAACTCTCTCTGTGTTATACAGCATTGTAATATGAGTACCTGGATATGGAGGTGGAATCTGGTAAGAGAGGTTGAGGGAGACACTCTGATAAACTAGCCAATGCTAATCTTTCTAGTTAAATAAAATTTTTAGAGCCAAATGCTCCCCCTTCCCCCCTCCCAAAAAAAGCTAATTTCATTTTACCTATTTGTGATATGGCCAATATCTACCAGTGTTTTTCCACAACCCTGGTTAGGGCCACCCCTCCTCCTTCCCCCCCACCCCAAGAAGGGGATTAACTTTCCTCAAAAGGAGAAAAAACTGTCCCTGGACATGACTGGCCTCAGCTTCCCTGAAATAGCTTTCTGGTTACTTATGGGCAGAAAAGGTCCCGGCTATGCTGTGTCTCTATATCTAAACTTCTCTGACTTCATGGTTTCTGAAGACCACACATAAGTCACCTTGTCCTTCACCTTATGCTGCCCTGATGTCCAGAGAGTTTCCACATGGAGACGAAGGGGTCCACATTCAGAGAAGCTAGGTGTCTCAATAACCTTGATGCATATCCTTACTGTAACAGCGCAAAGTAAACTTCCTCTTATTAACTGTTCAATGACTTGCAAATGTCTCATTTTCTCCCAACATTGAACCTGCCCTAAGAAAGTGCCTGTTTGCTTTAGAGTCAGGTCCAATGCCGTTATTCTACTTGGGCATGATAAATGAAAATTTGCATCATTTACCTAAGCTTCAGCTTTTTAAACAGGTCAGTGTATTATTTGCAACACTGTCTTGAGAGTAATGAATTTTTGAATATAATTCTCCATATTTGTACAGAAAAATATTTAATTTTCTTGAATTATAAATACTTTTGCTTTATTTTATCCATCTATTGTAGAAGTAGCTATAATACTGGTGACTTTAGTCCTCACTGCCTGAGTAGCAGATATAGTCCTGCATTCTACCATCCAGCCAAACTGGTTTTCTTGCTTATTTGTTTACATATTGTCTCCCTCAATTAACTGTAAGCTTTTTGACTATAGAAGCTTTCATTTTTATCTTTATCCCCAGTGCCTACCTAGCACGGTGTCTAGCATATAGCAAGTGCTAATGTTTGTTGATTTGTTAATGTGGAACAGTCACATATAATTATTACTAGTTTGCAGTCTCCTTCTGAAAACTGTTTATCAATATCCTTTGACCACTGTTCTACTGGAGAATGGCCCTTAGTCTTATATATTTGTGAGAAATGACATTTATGGTACTAGGAATACATGTGGTGGTGCTGCCAAAGTCATACCCACTTACACTAGGATTGGTCCCCTGAAATCTGTAGAGAAGAGGTTATTAAGCCAGGGGTGGGACCTCCAGGCCACATGTGGCCTTCTAGGTCCTTGGGTGTGGTCTTTTGATTGAGTCCAAGTTTTACAGAACAAATCCTTTTATTAAGGGAATTTGTTCTGTGAAGCTTGGATTCAGTAATAATTTAATTAATCCATTAAAGAGCAAGGGGTGTAATATGAAATTTGTCCACCAGGTGGCACTCTGCTCTAGCCACCAGTGAAGGGGGCAAAGTTTCTCCAATTCTCATTCAAGAGATTCCCCCTCCCCCATCTTCACAGGGCTGGGCAGGTTTAATTAACCTTATTAACTGGATTCGAAATTCAGTCTAGGGAAAAAAATTGAATACAACTCTAAATTATGGGAATTATGGAAATTTCTAGGTGGCCCTGCCCTGACTACATGTCTGGAATCTCCCCTTCTCATTTGCTACTGACCTTATTCGTAGCACTTAGATAATTTACTTTTTAATGACCATAGGTTTTACTTAAACACAGCGAGGTAACTACAAAACAGTAGCTAGCGGAGATAAGACTTTCAAATAGCAAGCTGCAAGAGAACTATGGCCCAGGCTTGACTCCTCTCTCTACATGTCCTCCAGTGATAGATGATAGAACAGTGACAGATGAGAAGAAGGAATAAGGGAAGGAATTGCGAGTTTTGTAACTCATTGAAAACCACCCTGAAGAATGAAAAGCTGGGAATACGGTCGGTTGGCATTGCCTTCTACATGGCTCAGAGAATCCTGGGCATGTCATTCATGGTACTAGGAATACATGTAGTGGTAGTACATCTAACTCTCTAGTGGAGCTAGAAGCGCCACCTAGTGACCAATGCTTGGACACTACATTTAAAAAAAAAAAAAAGCATGTATTGCTTTCTACATGGCTCAGAGAATCCCGGGTATGTCATAACCCTCCGATCCATTCTTGTCCTGATTCCATTTTTCTTATTCTTGCCTGCTCCAGGTCTCTAGTCTTCATCCATTTTCTCCCCTCCTCCTCCTTTCCCTCTGCAATTCTTCTGGGGAAATCCCAGCTCTTATTTTGTTCTATTTCATTTGGCTCTGGCAGCAGCTTGGAAGAAATGAAATGAAATGGAATGGTGGACAAGGCCATAATCAATATAGGGTGGGAAGTCTCTCGAAAGGCAAGGAAAGTAGAAATTCGAGGACTCTGAGAAATGTATGCTTACAAACACTGCAGATCTATTGCTCCTGGTCTCTTAGAAATACTTGTTTCATTCTTGTGTTAATTCTCTACGTATCTTCTGTAGCAGACTTTTATCAGAGATATTTGATGCAAATTTCCTCCTAATTGACAGTTTGTCTTCTTATCCTCACTGGATTGATTTTACTAATTCAAAAATTTTACTATTTAAAAAAAGTTAGTATTGTCTTTTAAAAATTGATCTCTCTTATTTATCATTTGGTTAAGATTTCTTCTACTAGCTATAGCTGAAAAATATATCTCCTTTTTTATTATATTTTTTAAATGTTGTGAACTTTTATATTTGGAATTTAGTGAGGAATATGGTATAAGTTGCTTATCTAAACCCATTTTCTGCCAAACTGCTCTGCAATTTCACTAACAGTTCATATTGAATAGAGAATTCCCCAAGTAGTTTATAATCTTGGGTTTATCAAACAGTTATTCACACTGTCCAGTTCCAGTCATCTACTTTTCTATTTTTTAACTAGCACCAAATAACTGATGATTATTGCTTTATAATGTAGTTTTGAAGTGCTATTACTCCCTTTCATTCCAAATCTTTTAATTATCTTCTTTTAAATTCTAGATCTTTTGTTTCTCAAAATGAATTTCATTATTATTTCACCACAGCAGTATGATTGTTATAATGCTAAATGAATAAATTGATTTACATAGTGTCATTGGTTTATTCTATTGGTATGACCCAACCATAAGCAATGCATATATCTTCAATTGTTTGTTTTCCTTTATTTCCATAATTAGTATTTTGTATTTGTATTTATATGTCTTGAGTGTTTCTTCATAGGGTGATTTGTTTTTAGTTATTTTAGTTATTTTAGTTATCTTTCTATCATTGCCCCCATGATTTTGTATATTGCTATATGGAAATGCTGGTATTTGGAGGCTATAGAAATGAGGATGAGTAATTTTTTTTCCTTTAGGATCACACACCACTGGGAAGGAGATTCAGATCCTATGGGAATGGGACTGTAGTCATTTGATTAGTTGTGAATTAATGTTGGGAATTAATCCTACCCTTAGATTAGCTAAGAGGCTAGGGAAAGTTACAGAAGGGAACTTCTAAATACTCCTAGCACATTCTCAGTAACTAGGCTTGGAATACTACTAACTGATGACTTGTCCAGATACAGCCAGAATCCTAGGTCCTATTGGCACCAAGCCCTGTGGAAGTGAGCAGTCCCAGCATATTGAGCTAGAAGCTCCACCTAGTGACCAATGCTTGGACACTACATTTAAAGTAGTTAGCGGAGCTCTTCCCTTCCTTTCCCTTACCTGCTTGGTAAAGTAGGACTCAAATGTGGGTCTTAACCTAATTATATTACAGAGCCTTGTGAGCAAAGTGCTTTGTCAACTTTAAAGAGCTGTAGGAATGTGAAATTGTTTCTTAAAGTGGCTTTTTAAAAAAAAAACTTGATCGGTGATTTCATCAGTGTAACACCATCCTGGTGACCAATTTCCTTTTTTTTTTTCCCCCACATTCTCTACAATTTACAGTCTTAGAGAGTAGCTAGGGGTCACTGAGAAGTTATGTGACTTGCTTAGAATCATACAACGAATACATGCAGAGGTAGGGATTGAACCTAGGTATTCCTGTCTCTAGGGGAAATTCTCTATCCAGTACACCCCACAAACACTTCCTACTGCTCCCCTAATAGGACCCCTGCTCATGTCCCCTTGTCTTGTGTAGTATAGGATTTCATCATCACTGCATTTTCTTAGTAGAAGCCTAGAGCACGAATATAAACCATATGATGAAAATGAGTAGAAAATCCATGAGGGTAGGCATCCATTCTTATTCTGTTCACTCAAGAAATACTTGGTTTACTTTGTGTTTTGATGAGTTTTCCTCATAATTCGATCATATGGAAATTTTGTTAGGAATTCCTAGTCAGAATTTGGGCTTAGATAAATATTTTTAAATGAAATAGCTTTTCACCTAGTACACTGACCTTGTGGGAAATAGTCAAGTTAATAGGAATGAAAGTGTTCCCGGGCTTCAAACATCCCTCCCTGCAACCTTCAAGTCAGTCAGAGAGCTGCAGGATGGGTCTGTGAAATAAGCTTGATTTCAAATTAAAGGTTATATTGGTATACGAGGCACGAGATGCCTCTGTCCATTTATCTTCGCAACACCCATCCTCAAAGCACAGCACAGGGTGGGAGCCAGACTCCCCCTTCAAAAGACTTTGGCAGGGAAGTCTGGTTCTTCTCGTAGACTTGAGCGTATGATTTCGTTATTGATGGTCAGCTTCTTACTCTGGCCTTTTGATCTGCAGTTTACAAATTACATGCATAAAGAGATTCAAGGAAGCTCTCTTAAACTCTTCTCTTTACCCTCGCAGCCCAGAACAAGTTCCCCCATATTCCTCTGATAATGCTAATGGAAGAAAGCCAGGATATTAAATAAATATTAAATCTATTATTATGCAAATTTAGCACTAGGCTTTTATCCAGGACAGATCCAAGGCCAGCCCTTTGTCAGAACTCCACAAGTGCTAACTAAGATGATTGGAAGATAAATACTCAGTACTTGAGCAGAAGGTACTGTGGACCCACCCTGGCCTGCTCTGGCCCTGGTTTCTCCCCTCACAGAGAGGGAGGTATCTCCTTTCCTATCAAGGCTCAATCCTTCCTCCTCAGCACTTTGTTCTAAGGCCCCTTCCAACTCTGACTTGCTTTTTGTACTAAGGTCCCTCCCACCTCAAACTTGTGTGTTCTAGGTTTTGTTTTCTATATTCAGACACTTACTAGCTGTGTGACCTGGGCAAGTCACTTCTCCCTGTTTGCCTCAGTTTCCTTATCTGGAAAATGAGCTGGAAAAGGAAATGGCAAACTACTCCAATTTCTTTGTTGAGAAAACCCCAAATGGGGTCACAAAGAGTCAGGCATGAGTGAAACAACTGATCAACAAATTCTACTTTCCCTTCTAGCTCTGACATTCTATATGCAGAGAGACAATATAATGGAGAGTAATGGAGTATAATGGAATATAATGGTATATTGGACTTGGAGTCAAGAGACTAGTTTCAAATCCTAACTTGAATGCTTACTATTTGAGTGACCACAGCTGAGTTGTGTCAACTTCTCTGATTCTCAATTTTCCCATCTGCAAAACGGGGCAAACATGCTTAAACTTCCTACCTTGCAAGGCTGTTCTGATAAAGTGCCTTGTAAACCTTAAAGTACTATGCAAATATAAGTGGTTATTGTATTGGGACTTTGAGGGTAGGGGCTGTTTTTGCTTTTATTTATATCCTCAGTGATTATTTAGCACATGGAAAGTGCTTGCTTAGTAAATCCTATGGAGACTTTCTCCCATGGAGACACCTAGGTGACTCGGTAGATAGAGTTCTGGGCCTATCCATTGTCATCCAGGAAGACCTGAGTTCAAATTAAGCATCAAACGCCTTCAAGCTGTGTGACCCTGGGCAAATCACTTCACCTCTATTTGCCTTAGTTTATTCATCTGTAAAAGGGGGATACTAATAGCACCTCTATTCTAAGGTGATTGTGAGGGTTAAATGAGATAATAATTGCAAAGTGTTAGGACAGTTCCTAGCACACAGTAGGCACATAATAGATACTTATTCCCTTCCCTTATTGACTGACTGACCAGGGAATATCTTTCATAAATAAATAGCATTCGAAATCCATCATCATCAAAGTGCTTTTGCTAGTGCCTTGCAGAGGTACAGGCGTACCTTGGAGACATTGTAGGTTTGGTTCCAGACTACCAAAACAAAGTGAATATTGCAATAAAGCGAGTCATGAATTTTTCGGTTTCCCAGTGCACATAAAAATTGTGTTTACACTATACTATTGTCTATTAAGCGTGCAATAGTATTACATCTAAAAAAATTACATACCTTAATTTAAAAATACTTTATTGCTCCAAAAAAAAGTGCTAACCATTATCTGAGCCTTCGGTGAGTTGTAATCTTTTTCCTCAGTGAGGATCTTGCCTAGATGTCTATGGCCGCTGACTGATCAGGGTGGTGGTTGTTGAAGATTGGGCTGGCTGTGGCGATTTCTTAGAGTTAGACAACAATGAAGTTTGCTGCATTGATTGACTCTTCTTTTCATGAAAGATTTCTCTGTAGGACGTAACGGTGTTTGATAGCATTTTGCCTACAGTAGAACTTCTTTCAAAATTGGAGCCAATCCTTTCAAACCCTACTGTTACTTTATCAAGTAAGTTTATGTAATATTCTTCAATATTGTTGTGTCTTTTGGGGCCTAGGGAGGCCAAAGGAAAGGGAGAGAGATGGGAACGGCCAGTTGGTGAAGCAGTCAAAACACACACAACGTGTATTGATTAAGTTCACCATTTCATGGGTGCCCAAAGCAGTTACAATAGTAACATCAAAGATGACTGATAATAGATCACTATAACATTTATAATAATAATAATGAAAAAGTTTGAAATATTGTGAGAACTACCAAAATATGACACAGAGACATGAAGTGAGCTTACCTGTTGGAAAAATGGCGCCTGTAGAATTGCTTGACACAGGGTGGCCACAACCTTCATTTGTAAAAAGTGCAATATCTACAAAGGATGATAAAACAAAGTACAATAAAATGAGGTGTGCCTGTCCTGAAATAAATGCTAACAGGATCCAGCCCAATGTTTATTGAGCAGCCACTGCTTTTAAGGCAGTGCACTATTAGTTCTGTGCTTGCCCAGTCATCATTCTACCTGTTAGAGTTAATATGATAGAATAAACATCTACTGAATCGAGAATCAGACGATCTATTTTTGAAGACCAACTTGCCAATCACTGGTTGCCTGACCTGGAGAAGACCACATAACTTCTTTGAACCTTGGTTCCTTCATTTGTAAAATGGCCATAATAATAGCTACACCTCCTAACTTTACCTTTCCAATCTTTCCAGGTTCACAACCTTGGAATCATCCGTGGCTTTTCTTTGAGTTGTCATATCCAATCACTTGCCAAATCTATGTCCACAAAGTATCATGCATCCATTCCCCTTTCTCTACTCGTGAACTTTTAACCGAGTTGGGCATTTTCACATCTCAGCAATACTATTGTAATAATTTCCTAACAGGTCATCCCAAATCTAGTCTCTGCCTTCTCTGATTCATCCTTTGCACAAGCACTGAGTTGATATTCCTAAAGCAGAGGAATACTACTTCTCTGATGTTTGGATTTTAATGCTCTTTACAACCTAACTCCAAACTATCTTTCCAGGACTATTTCATATTCATCTCCTTTACTTGCTCTACATTCCAGTCAAAACTGATAACATGTTGTGCCTTTGTAGCAGCTGTTCACTATGCCTGTAATACTCTCCCTTTTCACCTCTACCTCTTAGAATCCTTAGCTTTCTTTGAAGTTCACCTCAAGTGCTGTTTCCTACAGGAAGCCTATCTGGATTCTTCCAGTTGCTACTGAAATTACTTTGTTCTCTCTCTCTCTCTCCCATTTGTATGTGTATATATAGTCATATATACATATACATGTGTGTATGTATATATATATACATACATATATACTCACAAACATGTATATGTATATATACAGGAAATATATGTATATACGCAGAAAATCATCTATATACAACTTATACACATGTATACATATGTATGTGTATGGAATATGTGTGTGTGTGTCTGTATAAATTTTCTGTGTGAAAGTATAGGTCATTTTACTCTACAGAATGTAAATACTTTAAAGGCAGGGACTGAGTCACTTTTGTGTTTGTATCTGCAGCATCTGGCACATAATAGACACTTAATAAGTTGTTGTTGATTCATTGATTGAGACACAAGCGTAACACTTCAAGCTTGCACTGAAATATTTAATCATTCTCCACAAAATGGCCACTGCCCTCAATTCAATGAAACAGTGTAATTTACATGGGTGCAATCCTATGTCCCAGTGGTTAGTGATGCTGTTTTCCTTTCCTGTGGGTTCACGAGAGCCCAAATAATTTCCACTCCTCATCAAAGCATGTACCCCTCCCTCTCTTCCCCCAAGGGTATATGTAGGAGATGGTTTAAGTGATTAGGGAAATTTGATTTGTCAGGTTTATTTCTGATGACATTGGATATGTTACTCTTATAATTAAGAAGTGAAGATGTGTGTCTAATGTGTATGGATGTATGAAATATCTGAACAGAGCATGGTTGATCCTAACAGTTCTAAAACTATTCCAGAGCCATTCATAGTTTCTTCCTTCCTTCCCCTCCTTCCTTCCTGCCTTCCTTCCTTCCTTCCTTCTTTCCTTACTCACTAAAACTTTACTGAATGGCTACTAGTATGACTAGCTTCATAGTACGTTCTTTGAGAAATATACAAAAGCAGGAATAGACCTAGTTGGGGAGAGAAAATGCATAAGCAAGAGAGGCGATATGGTACAAGGGAAAGGGCTTTGAACTAGGTATCAATCGATGATCTGTCTTCTAATTTGAGATGGGCCCCTAACTAGCTCTGTGAACTAGCTGGTCATGAGCAAGGATTACGCAGGGTGTTAAGACAGTAGCTAGACTGGGAGGGTAGGGTAGTTCACAAACACAAGAGCTTCAAGTAGCCAAAAGCTGCTGGAGCTACAAACCAGACAACATTAAACACAAGGGAAAGACACTGTCAAGAAGCAGAGCTTACAGTATTTTCGCTGCTTGCTTCTAAACGTGCCTGTGCACCCAAGGACATGTTTGCGCTGAGCTGTATGTAGCCTCTGTGCTAATGCAGGAGCTGTATGCATACACCCTCCCCATTCCTAGAGGACCTTTCTGTCCCACAAAGGCAGTATTTGTGGGAGTATTACAAATGGAAGGCCTAATTAGACTAGTTCAGGCACATAGAGATTCTTTGAGGATAATTTGGTTTTTCTGGCCTGAAGTCTTTCTAGTCTGTTAAGCACTCTGGCTGTGGCACCAGTGTGATTCCTATTCTTTCCGGACTACAGATTTTTCCTAGCCATGTACTTGTCTGAAGAGTGACCATAGTTTGAACCTAGGGCCTAATGAGCCTTCAAGAGACATGACCGGTGGTATACTAGGTATACTCATGAGCCAACAAGCTCCATTTCAAAAGCTGCTAGAGTAATTATCAAGATGATCAGGAAAAGTTCGGTAGCTTTAGCTTTCAGTAGCCAAAGGGATAGTCAAACTGGACATACCTTATTGACAATCATACCTTATTTCTTCCTTGGGAAGGGTTATCTGAGTGTCCAGTGTCTGTGGCCAATTTATAAGTGACCTTGGCAATGTCTAGTATAACAAAGATTGGGAGGCCACCTCATGGAGGATTCACTGAGATGCCCTAGATGCTTCTGGCCATCCATGTGTGGCTCAGTGCTCCAAACGACTCGGGCATTCCCTGTTGGTCCTTTGGTCCCATTATGGTAGCAAGGGGTATCTACCTTAAGACAACTGGCCATTGAGCCAGGAAGAACTATTCAACCAGTAGACTTGAAAAGAAGAGATAGGAAAGGTAGTTTCTTTTTCTCCTCTTCCTCCTCCTCCTTCTTTTCCCCCCTTTCCCCCCTTTTTCTCCTTCTCCTTCTGCTCCTCCTCCTGCTCCTCCTCCTCCTCCTCCTCCTCCTCCTTCTTCTTCTTCTTCTTCTTCTTCTTCTTCTTCTTCTTCTTCTTCTTCTTCTTTTCTCTGTCTCTCTCTGTCTCTCCCTCCCTCTCTCCCCCTGTCTCTCCCTCCCTCCCTCCCCTTGTCTCTTTCAAACAAATAGAATATAACATTCCCTCTCTGAGACTTCCTATGAGAAATGGAGGGAGGGGCAGGTACCCTCTCCCATTCTGGCAGCATGGGGACATTCAGCACTTGGCAGTGAGCCCATGTCCTGCCTAGATGAGCTGGGATGAGATTTTGAACCCCTGCTCCCTCTTTTGTACTCCTCCCCTGAGGAGAGATGACTGTACAGAGAATCCCAGAAGGAAATATTTAGCCTTAAAGAAAGATTTGTGAGTTTGAGGGGTTAGGAATTCTTGGGTTCCTCAGTTACAGCTTACTGGAGGCAAGAGCAGTGTTCTGTACCTATAACCATCTTGGAGAAGATGAGCACATACTGTAAGAAGATGATCTCAAGATCTAGTCTGGCTTGTCAAAAGATAGGCAACTGAAAGGAATTGTCTCGATAGTACAGAGCCAAGATGAAGGTCAAATGCCAATTCAGAAGTCCTACAAAATGTTTCATGGTTTGACATTTTAAATGTCAGTCTCTTGAGAGAATATAATAGTTGTTAAAAGTTACAACAGCTTGCTTAAGTCTTTGTTAATTCAAACATGTGGGTTTCTTGTGTTAAGCATAACTTTTTTTTTTTGTGGAGGAAGTAAATGGGCATCCTATACCCAGTTTACATGATATGTAGAGTATATTTTTACTCCTCTCTTTTTGCAGAGACCCTAGACATGAGCCAAAGCTAAGCTTTTAAAAAATATATTTATTTATTTATTTTCAGTTTTCAACATTCACTTTTATAAGAGTGTGAGTTCTAAATCCCACTCCCCAAAGATGGCATGCAATCTGATACAGGCTATGCATGTATAATCATATTAAACATATTTCCACATTTGTCACATTGTGAAAGAAGAATTAGAACAAAAGGGGAAAACCATGAGAAAGAAAAAAAAAGAGAGAAAATAGTATGCTTTGATACCGTTTTTCATCATGAGTCCCTTGGAATTGTCTTAGATCCTTGCATTGCTGAGAAGAGCTAAGTCTATCAAAGTCAGTCATCGCACAATGTTACTGTTATTTTGTACAATGTTCTCCTGGTCCTGCTCACTTCACTCAGCATTTCATGTAAGTCTTCCCATGTTTTTCTGAAGTCTGCCTGCTCTTTATTTCTTATGGAACAATAGTATTCCATCACATTCATATACCAGAGCTTATTCAGCTATTCCCCAATTGATGGGCATCTCCTCAATTTTCAATTCTTTGGCACAACAAAAAGAGCTGCTATAAATATTTTTTGTACATATGGGTCCTTTTCCCTTTTTTTATGATCTCTTTGTGATATAGACCTAGAAGTGGTATTCCTGGATCAAGGGGTATGCACAGTTTTATAGCCCTTTGGGCATAGTTCCAAATTGTTCTCCAGAATGGTTGGATCAGTTCACAACTACACCAACAATGTATTAGTGTTCCAATTTTCCCACATCTTCTCCAACATTTATCATTTTCCTGTTTTGTCATGTTAGCCAATCTGATAGTTATGATATGGTACCTCAGAGTTGTTTTAATTTGAATTTCTCTAATTAATAGTGATTTAGAGAATTTTTTCATATGACTAGAGATAGCTTTAATTTCTTCCTCTGAAAACTGCCTGTTCATATCCTTTGACCATTTATCAGTTTGGGGATGACTTGTATTCTTATAAATTTGACTCAGTTCTCAGTTCTCTATATATTTTAGAAATAAGGCCTTTATTAGAGACACAGGCTGTAAAAATTGTTTCCTAGCTTTCTGCTTCCTTTCTAATCTTGGTTGCATTCAAAGTTAAGCTTTAAGTGATTCTTCCTTGGGTTCTCAAATGTTGTCTGCAAAGAAGCCAATGAGTGGGGCAGCTAGGTGGCGCAGTGGATAGAGCACTGGTCCTGAAGTCAGGAGGACCTGAGTTCAAATCTGGCCTCAGACCAAACACTTGACATGTACTAGCTGTGTGACCTTGGACAAGTCACTTAACCCTGATTGCCTCACAAAAAAAAAAGAAGAAGCCAATGAGTTCAAGAAAGAGAGGCTGACCCATCTCTATAGTGGCCAGTTCCCACCAGAACCGAACCTGGTGTTTGTGTGAAAGCCTAGAGCTGAGAGAGGCCTCTTTCCTGAAGAGGGAAGGGGAGAGTGCCTCAGGACCCAGCAGTGGTTATTATTTTTAGATGGGCTGTCAGTTCACCTGGGTGGCTTCCAACTCCTTGAAATATTGGTGAGCCACAGTGCAAGGGAGGATGTGAGCAAAGAGAAGTGTCAGCATTGGAAATCATACTTAGCAAAATAAAGTGTATTTTGGGTGGATGTGTATAGAGAGTTGCTAAAACAAAGTTCTGCACTGAAGAATAAGGTAAACTAATTATTCTGTTGATGGGTTATATAAGGGTAAAGCTAGTGCTTCAGGGTACAGTAAGTTCTTTTAGGATGATGACGATTGGACATGGACTGGTACCTTGACCTGTTCTCAGACGTGGGTCATAATGAATATATAAAAAAAATTTGTATATATATGTGGATTCTAATGCATGCATATATATATATATGCAAGTTACATATGCACATATGTGGATTATACTTATAAATATATACATATGATCTATATATTTTTATATGCATATATAATACATAGCTAAGAATGGGAGTGTTTGGGAAACTCTAGCATCTCCGGTAAGAGGACTTGCTGAGCCCTTTTTAGGGCTGCTCATCCACCTTTGGGGTCCACCTATCACCCAACTCTCACCTGTGACCCCAAGAAGCTATAGCATGAACAGGGGCCAGACCCTGGTAAAATTGTCTTGGCAGACAGGCTAAAACAGGTTGAGGGTAACCTACAGACCTCAAACCCTTCAGTGAGTTAGGGGGATGTCTACCCCAAACGTGTGAAGAATCCCCCCACCCCTCCCCACTCCCCAGCAATGGGCGGATGAGAACAACTTGTTCCAAATACCATGAAGGCAGCTGAAACAGGCGTTGTGGAGTACTTAGAGCTTGCTCAGGCATCGAAAATGCCAAGGTCATCCTCTGTGGCTGTCACCAGTTATCCTGACTTTTGTCCTGATACTGGTCTTCAGTGACTCTGGAAGAGAGAATGAGGCTGATGATTTTGTGCAACTCTGCCTCACTTCAATTATATTCACACGCAAGTCAAGCCATCACCCTGTAATGTCATTGATCTTCTTTGAACACTAAGGACGGACAACAAGAATAGGACCCCTAGTTTAATAATCATAATGAAAAATTACTTAGTTAGAAAAAAAATTAATTTGGAAGAGCAAAAGGTAAAGAATTTCAAAAAAACTAAGGGAAAAAAATGTAAAGGAAGGAGATGCAGCAGTACCAGATCTTAAACTAGAGCTTTGTTGAAGTGTAAAATGGATAATTTTTATTATTTCAAATTAAAATTTTCTTGCATAAATAAAATCAATGTAGCCAAGAATAGAAGGAAAGCAGAAAATTAGGGGAAAAAAAACTTTCATAGACAATCTCTCATGCATTGGAATACTGTTGTGGTATAAGAAGTGATGAGCTGGTTGATTTAGAAAAACATGAAGGATTTGGACCTATGAAGGAAGATGCTATTCATTTCCAGAGAAAGAAATGACCAATAGAGATATGCGTAGTATAGTCTTACATATATGTATATGTGTGTATATGTATACATATGTTTGCATATATGTTTACATATATCTGTGTGCATGTGTGTATGTATACATACATACATACATACGCACACACACACATATATATATGTATGTTTAATTGTAACCCTCTCTAGGGTGGGGGTGGGGCAGAGGTGGGGAGGGAGGGAGAAAAAATAAAAGTAGAAAGTGCACAGCAGATAACAAAAGAAAACCTAGAAGAAAGCAAAGCAAAGCTGTGAAGCTTTGAAAACAATGATGTAGTATTTATTACATAGGGTTTTTTTTTTCTTTTTGCTTTTTGATGAGGCAGTCGGGGTTAAGTGACTTGCCCAGTGTCACAAAGATAGTAAAGTGTCGAGTCAGTCTGGTCTGAGACTGGATTTGAACTCAGGTCCTCCTGACTCCAGGGCTGGTGCTCTATCCACTGTGCCACCTCGCTGCCCCCTCATAGGTATTCTTGAAATGGAAATTTATTGTCTTATACTGAATCCTCTCATGTTCTGCTGTGTACGTGGAAGTGTTTCTTTTTCTTTTTTTCATTTTGTATTTAAATTTAAAATTTTTAAATTTACACTAAAAAAAAGTCCAATAAGCAGTTTGTGATACATTACTGGAGCTGAGAAAAGAGAGTTGGGCTGAATATTCAAATTTGGGAGTCATCCACATGGAGATGATGATTTAAGCTATGGGAGATAAGATCATCGAATGAAAGGGAATAGAAAGAAAAGAGACAATTAGTCTCTTTCTCTGTCTCTGTCTCTGTCCTGCAAGCTCTCTGTCTTGCTCTCACTCTTTTTCTGGACATGTCATTATATATACATTTTTTCTTCTTTGCAAGTAGGGAAGGGGAGCTCACTTTGGGATTAGCAAACAGAATACCATTGTCTGCTGGGGATAATGTGGAGGCTTTAAAGCAGTAGCCAGGCTACTAGGGTCATGTAAAAAGTAATGAGAGGCTTTGACCAGATGATCTCTGGGGCCCCTTCCAGCTCTAAATTCTGTGATCCTATGAACACAGAGGCTTAGCAGTCAATTCAAGCCATTAAGTCCATAAACAGGTTAGGTGGGTAAACATAATAAGATTACGGCAGCATCAGATCAGTTTGCAATGCAAATACAGTAGCTGCTTAGAGGATGCTTGTGGCCATGATGTATTGAACTGAAGAGTATCGCATGGTCCATAGATAGATTCATGTAAATTTGTCCATATGCAAATAAATTTAAAATAATTTTAGCACTGTGCATGTCACATAGTAGGTGCTAAATAAATGCTTGTTCCCTTCCCTTTCTCTTATTATTTTTGTGGTACTGTTTAAAATAACCCAAAGTGTCAAGAATATTTCTGAATTCCAGGTTCAGGTATCTCTCCTTCCAGTATCTCTCCCAACCTCTGATGTAATAATAAATAGCCGGTATTTATGTAATCTTTAAGGCCCTGCTATGATGCTTCATCATGGCATGGATGTGACTCTGGCAGCAAAATGTCAACTATGACAGGTTGTACTGTGCTGGAAAAGCTTTCAGGTTCAAAATGACAGGAATAGCACCACCATACACACACACACACACACACACACACGCACGCACACACGCACGCACACAAGTTTGCTATGTGAAGACCAACTTCATGGAGAGGCCTCTTACTAGTCCAATAGCTCCTAAGCAGGGATATGTTGGAGCTAGTGTGAACCCAGTCTAGAGAGCTGATTATTAAATGTACACTATGAGCATTTACACCTTTAAAATCAGCAAATGCTACAATCAGGGCTTGACTTACTGTTTTGTTCATTGTCCAGACTTGAGAAATGTATGGACAAAATGTTAATAATGCTGATTCAACTTCAAAGTTTATTGTGAACACATTTTTTTTTTCAGAGAGCCTGCTGTTAAACATCTTCCAGCGTGTCCTTCTTACTCAGTGGTGAAGAGTATTTTTTTTTGTTAAACCATAAAATAAAGAAAAAAAAGTTTAAATGGTCTTCAGGCCCATGAAACCCTTTTTTTTTTTTTTTTTTTTTTTTTTTTTTTTTGCTTTTAGGAGATCAATAGTGCAATGGTAGATAAAGAGAACAAGTAGTAGATTTTCTTTAAATCTTGGTGAAAGAATTCTGATTGTGAGATCTCAATGCAGTGATCAACAAATTAATATGCTATTGGAAGAACTGAACCAAATCAATATTGAAATTCTTGCAATAAAGAAAACCAGAAACAAAAGAAAGTCTCAGCTCAATAGAAGGATAACTCATAGGGTTTCCTGAAAAGAGAGGAATGGACAGAACTGGTTTCATTAAGTGCCCAAAGGAAATAAGAAACATTTCATAGGACAATTGGTCATCTCCTTTTGTAGAGAGCTCTTCAAGCAAACAAACAATCAATCAATAAGCATTTTTAGAATGCCACTACATGCCTTTCACTGATACAAAGCAGCTGGGGTACAATAACCAAAGTGCAATAGTCCTGTCCCAAAAGACCGCCATGAAGATAATCACATTCTTCACCCCAGATCTTCTGGAATTATGGTTGGTAACCCAAATGGGCTCACAAAGAGTTGGATAAGACTGAAACCACTCAGCAACAACAAAAATTGTATTCATAAAAGTTCCTAAATCTTTCAAAGTTGTCCATTTTACAATGTTGTTGTTATAAAATAAATGTTATCCTGGTTCTGTTCACTTCATTCTGCACCTGCTTCTCAGGTTTCTCTGCAACCATCTATTTTGGAAAATGTTTTTTCTTTACTTACCTATACACATCATTTACAAGGCTTTTTGTTTTTGTTTTTGTTTTTGTTTTCTTTTCTTTTTCCAGTAGGAATGAGAGGTGGAAGAGAGAGAAAATAAATGTTTGCTATTTGAAAGAAAAAACAAAATTTAATAAAAACAATAAAGATAATTTCAGACAGCTCTTTGCAAATCTTAAAGTTTTATATAAATGCTAGTTATTATTAATTCAGTAAATTCAATTTAATAAACATTTATTAAATGCCTACTATATACTAGACACTATGCTAATAACTGGGTACATAAATAACAAAAAGATAGTTCCAGCCCTCAAGGAGCTTACAATGTAATAGGAAAAGATAACACACAAAAGGAAGCTAGAAAGAGGAGGAGCACAGAGAGATACCAGGAGGAGGAACATTTTGTTCCCCAAGCAGAGCTACAGAGGGAAAGTGATGTAGACTGGAAAATCCAAATGCAGCTGTCTATAAAGGAGAGCTTTGGGATGAGTTTAGTGCTCCACCCTCATTCCCTCCAATCAGAAGGGAGAGGAAGCTGAGGGAGGTATGAAGGAGTTTGAGTATCTAAGGCTGAGTTAGCAGCACGGTAACGAGATTTGACGTGATCAGCTTATTCTGGGAGGGGTATCTTCTTTCTGTGGAAATAAAACCAAGCTGAGCTACGGAAAGAAAGTGGAATCATCATCATCATCATCATCCTCCTCCTCCTCCTCATCATCATCAAAATCATCATTTATTATTGCAGAAACTGAAGAAGTAGAGAAATTCTACACAGAACTTAATGAAACACTCTACATCTAGTCCACATGTATTTTGCTACTCAGTGACTTTGATGTGAAAGTGTACATAGGGCAGGATGGCAAAAAAATATAGGGAGAAATAATTGGGTTTGAGAAATAAAAGAGGTCAGAGGCTTGTTGTAAGCTCCTGGAGGGCAAGGACTGTTTAGAATTTTCTTTATATTGCCAGCATCTTACACATGGTAAGTGATGAAATGTTTGTTGGATTGAATTGAATTATAGCCCACTTTAAAGGATCATAGCTTTGTATCATGATTTCTCTTTCTCCTAGAAAAGAGTCAGAAGGTAATACAGCAAGCTCCAGACAAATGCATAAAACACTGAAAAACGTGGCTCTGTGGTATTCTAGCAGATAGATGCAAAGTGACTGCTTACTGATAGGGGATTCATATCAGAATCAGCAGTCTGCATCCAGCCAGACCATCAGCTACTTAAAGCAAAGGTCAAAACCAACATCAAATTAGAAGAAAGGTTAGAGATAAGAAGGACCAGTAAACAAAGACAACAGCTTCAACCTGACCTATTTCAAAGAGCTTTCTCTGCCAGGTAGTGGTCCATCAGAAAAGGTAATGATATTATCCTGAATGATTGCTATTTTCTGCAAGCAATGGGAGCAAAATCTAATATACAGAAAGTTTAGTGTGAGACTCAAATATGTCAGATCATCCCAGGAGTATTCATGGATCAAACTGTTAGAAGAACACACAATAGTCATAAAATGGAACAAAGGTGTCACTGTTTCTATAATATTCTATATTCATCATCTATAATTAGTAAACCTCCAGATTTAGATCCTAGTATTTCAGTCCCTCTTGGGGCTGCCTGCTTGTGAATCTTGGAAAATGATAATCTCCAAGGAAACAAAATGAAATATCAAAGAATAATGGGGAAGTGTATGGTGGGTGCAAGTAGGCCTTGGCATATGTTCAGAGATGGCCTACCTGTAAGACATGGCAGAGTAGAGATGCATAATAGTAGCCAGCCTTTATATAGCATTTTAAGATTTGAAAAGTACTTTACCAATATGAAATCATTTTATCCTCATAACAAACCTATGTGGTACATACTATTATTATCTTTATTTTAATAATGAGGAAACTGAGGCAAACTGAGATTTAGCTACTTGCCCAGGGTCACTTAGATAGTAAGTGCCTAAGGTAGCATTTGAACTCACATCTTCATGACTCCAAGTCTTATGTTATATCTACTCTGCCGCCTATTGTCCCATGCAATTAAAAAAAAGAATCCAGCAGGTCATATGGTGGCAAGAGTTGGGTGTAACAGGTAGTAGATAGATAGGCCAAAGGTTATATGGGTACATTCAAAATGTAAAAAAAAAGACCTAGGGAAAAGCTCCCAGCCCATGGGATGCATCTTCTTTGGGAGAATCTATGGAAGGACATAGACAAGAACCAGACAGGACAGGAAGGCATGGACGATACACTGTCTGCACTCATGGAAGGAATAACTGTATGGACAATGTATGGAAAGCATTTTAGAAATTGTATCTCTTTTAATACTTTCACAGTTCAGATCTACTAAACTGTGAAAGTGCTGAAGGAAATAGAGTTTCCAAAGTGCTTTTCATAGGGTGTCCCATTTGATAATCCAAACAATCCTCTGAGCTGAATGTCATTGGTTATAATATCCCCATTTTACAGATGAGGAAATTGAGATTGAAAGAAGGTAAATGATTTGCTTATAGACATCCAGCTAGTAAGTGACCTGAGCAGGATTCAAATCCAAGGCTTTCCTAACTCCCCGTCTGGAGCTCTTTCCAGTAGACTCCACTGCCTCTCACCTTGGAGCCAGACTGCCTGGGTGCAGTGTGTGGGAATCAACTAGTCCGAAGAACCCAGAGGATTCTACAGAGAGAAGTAGTGTCTGAGCCCAAGCTCCATCACCCCAGGACATCTCCATTACTTTCTACTGCTTTCCTGATGGGATTGGATTGTTATGTGTGACAGGCAGTGAATTCTGAGGGCAGAATGGGAGAGAAATAAGAAGTAATAATGAGTATTCTGATTTATACGGCGCTTAAAGGTTTACAAAGCGCTCCACTCATGTAACCCTGCAAGACTGCTGGGACATCCCCTTAAATCAGGCTCCAGCTTCTCCTGTTAGAGTCTCACTGCCCTGATGACAAATATCTACTAATTTCCTAGTTGGATTACGTTGTAAATAGCAATCATAAAAATCAACCAGAGAATAATTATCGAACAGCCAATAACGAATTAGGGGCTATGCTAAATGTAGAAGCTGGCAGGAAGGGTGAAGGAGCCCATAATTGAAATCCAAAACTTAGGATCTTGGAGAAAGCAGTCAGAGAAAAAAGGATACAGCTGCCAGGAAGTTAGTGGACCAGCAAGGTGGTTCCAGCCTTGGGAGGGTACTGTTTAGGAATTTTCCCCCAATGCTTTTCCCCCAGCTTAGAAGTTACTCCTTAGTATCTGCCCCTATTCATAGCACTGAAGTTTCTGAGTGTTTCTGTGGTAGTCACCCCATAAGGGTCATAAGTTATAAGAGCATAAGTTCAGAGCAAGATGAAAGTTTCAGGTGATCTAGTCCAACCCCTTCATTATACAGATCAGGAAACTGAGGTCCAGGGAGGTTGAACAATCGGTCCAAAGTGGCAGAACAAGAACTTGAAGTCAGAGAGCGAAGACCCAATAGCCAGCACACTGAGCCACATTGACTCCTTTCTTCCCCATTTGTACTGGCTGTGGTCAAGGCCAACCCTTAACCTGTGA